>NW_019213442.1:0-75677 GCF_002532875.2 Varroa jacobsoni
TGACCAGCATCAACGAGTTGTTTGACCGACCTCGTTCCACGCAGACTTAGTGCCTAACAAACCTGGTACTACCTCACTTAGATTGTATGTCTATAATTATTTGGGGTGTGTGAATGGTGCTTCCACCGCGTGTTCTCTAGTCTTATTACAACTAGGACAATTACAAACAACGCCAGTAGTAGTCGTAGCCATTGCTAATATTACCATTGCTGTAACTATTACTGGGTGTGGAGGACCCTATGACAACAAGCACGTTATTCCCTAGGAAACAGCGGTGTTCAGC
The DNA here is from genome assembly GCF_002532875.2 of Varroa jacobsoni. Taxonomy (NCBI): domain Eukaryota; kingdom Metazoa; phylum Arthropoda; class Arachnida; order Mesostigmata; family Varroidae; genus Varroa; species Varroa jacobsoni. The sequence continues at coordinate 284 of NW_019213442.1, forward strand.
CAGGATAAGCTAAGCTTGTGTCACACGACTCCTATGCGCCATTCGGTGCATTAAATCAGTGCAGGTCCTCGGTGATGTTCTGGTAATGTTGGTCAGGCGGCAGGTATGACTGGGGAAAGGGATTGTGTCGCTATTTAAGCTAAATCGACGGGGGCGAGGTTATGAGATGTGTGCGTACCCCCCTCCCCCTCCCCCTCCCCAGCTTTCTACTTCCAAGCCCCATTTTGTACACGCGTCGACCAAACCAACAAGCTCCCTTCCGAGCTAATTCAGTCATATCCACGGCGTTTAGCCGAGTAGCGTGGCATTCGCTCTTCGCCGCCTCTCCTCTCCTAGATGATACTAGACCTCTCTTCGTTTTTTTCTCTCGCCCCTGTTGTTCGCTACGATAGTTAGCGATCCATGCAGTCCCAACGTTCTATCCTACAACCGGATGAGTGTAACTAAGAGACTGTGAAAAGGCCGATGGGAAATCGAGGACTAGGAGACAGTACGAGTGCTTGCTGGCGGATTGTTAGAGGGGTTGTTGCAACCCAGGGCAATAAACGATGTGCTTACCTCGCTGGCTGCTTTCATGTCCGCTGGCTTTGGTCTGCTAACAGCTGAAGGCGACAATCTGCGAGCACGTGCCGAACACACGTCGCTGGCTGCCTCCGCACCTCAAGTCAAGCCACCAACCGACAGAGCGACTTGTCGAGTCAAGTCGGGTGGCCCTACTTGCTTAATGCCATTGAGATCACCCCTGTGTTAGTGGCAAAGTTGCGACAGCTTTAACCGCCATCACCACTCACCGTCGTCGTCAGTGCCACGCGTACCCACCCCACTGCCTCATCGAGCGCTGTCCTATTGCTCGATGGCTACGGCTGTTGTTACTGCTACTATTCCTGGCTTTGCCTGCTAGCAGCTGCTGTTCTGCAGAGTAAAGGCGTGTTGCCTAAAGCCGTAATGCAGAGTTGAAGACGGGGTGAAGGCGAAAGGGATGCGACGGGGCGGGAAAGTGGACTGGCTAGGGACTGGCAGCCCAAACAGGCAGCTAGACATCCATTCATGCATCTGTGCGTGTGCTCCCTGCCATGCTTTTCCGTTTCTCGCTTTGGCAGAAATGACACGGCAAAAGCAGATCTTTATTGGAAGCTTATTTAAGCCACACACGCGCACACGTGCATAGATACATACACTTACCGCAGAGTGACGCCCCTGTCCCGAGAGAGAACCTCACATAACAACCCAGCGCTACTCGCCATTGCCACATTAGAACAACCAATCTCGCCGTCCTATTCTACCCCGCGCTACGGTACGAGTCCGATCCGCGCGATTGTACCCTGTGGGGTAGATAAGCGAAAAAAGAACCAGTGCGACTCCTCCCTTACCTTCTGTCTCACTACGATTACTGCAATCCCCCTCTCGTTTTCTTTTCTTTCTGCTATTCAAAAGAGGTTTACTCCTACTTAGGCTCTATGCCAATCTGGGGCGGCAGCAGTAGTAGCAAAGGCCCAATCGGCCGGTTCAGCCGACCTAAACGTCACGAACCGGGATGACAACCACCCTCGTATTGTAGGGTCGGCTCAGTTCTCCAGCGAGGCGGCGGTCTGCTTAACTCTCCCCAAATGTGTCTGCCAACGCTGCTTTCGCGAACCGCAGTCACATCCTCAGAGGTGCGCCTCTTCGCCTTTCTACCATCGCTTCTTGAAACCAATCCCCGAGTTGGGTCGGTTCTGCGCTGCACCTCCCCTCGGCTCTTAGTTACTTTCCATACACCCTATAAGAATGAGTGGACGCATGCGAATGAGAAGCAAGCGAATCAACCCTCTGCGGCTCAGCTTACTTCAACGAAGAGCGCCCTGCGCTTCACGCGCTGTGCACTCTGTCCAGGTTCAGACCACTCCAGACAAGCAAGCCTCTCATGGGGAACCCATCGAGGCACGGATAGAACGAATAGAACGGCGGCAGCTTCAACCTCAAACGTTGGTCGCTTATTGCGGCAAACAGAAAATAAGCGCCAGTGAAATCGTTCGTACAGCAGGGCCAAGAGGTAGATTTATCTTTCTTTCTTTTTGTAAGATGGCTCTATGGGATATTCCGAACTTGGCTGTTGTTCCCTCTGCTGCTGTAGCAGTGCGGAAATGCCAACTCATACCGATTCACCCCGAAACTGTCCGTACTGACTACATTCGGTAAAGCTGCTAGAATGAAAACGAGGAAGAAGAGCTGGTGCTACGCTAATACTATCTGTAGAATATTTCCATCGATCAATAGACTGCAATAAATGGAACAGATGACAGCAGACCTCTGAGCACGTATGAATAAGGGTAATCTTAAATTTGCCAATAAAAATTCCTCATTCTGTATTTTAGTCGCTTCATTCTTGTCGTTATTTTCCGCTCTATTTCTATCTTTTCAGCGCCCCTATGCCGAAGTACGGTAGCTTTGCTCCACGCTCTTTTTGCGCTGCCTTGACAATGTGATCATCGTTCGTTCAAACGCGACGAAACGAGTCCGTAAGGAACGATGAAAGCCAGAATCGGAAAAGAACTAGAAGCTCCCTCTAACTCGTTGGCACTCTCGTGCCCATCCGTTGCTGGCCGTTTGACTGGTGAGCCAGATACACGCGGCGACGGAGTCGTTCATCCGTTGGCGACGGGTGGAGCCAGCCAAAGAGAGTCCCTTCAACAGCAGTGGTTTTTGCGGTTCGTGCTCGAAAAAAACAGCAGACGCTAAGCAAGGGCTAAGGAAATAAAGGGGTGGGTTTTGAGTATACGCCATGTAGCTTACGTGTCAGCTAGATGGAGAACCTGATATGGTCAAAATTTGGCGCAACGTAAGCAGTTTGTGTGTGTGTGTGCGTGTGACAGCAGGCAGACTCGTCTTTTCTTCCTTCTCCGTGTGTGCTGATAGTTCTCTTGTTTAATATCTCTTTTCCATCATCTCTTCCATCGCCTCCTGGGATAAAGGTTTGTAAACGTTTACAGATTCGCGCCACTAAGCCGGTGCTAGTGGCACAGCGTTGAATCGCTTGGCTCACTCAGTGTATGGCTTTCTATGTCCAATGTCCGATTAGGACGATCCTGTCAGATAGATCCCGCAGCTTTGCTGGCCCGGCTTTGTCCACTACACACCGTACAGTCACAGCATATATACAGAGACAGACAGATCCCCGTTGCAACATACTATAGAACAAGCAAGCTTCTTCTTGGGCTTCCAGTACCACTTCTACGACGACTACATGCCGTCAGCGCTTTGCTTTTATCCCCCTGGGCACACCAGTAGCACAGTACAATTTTGCTTTAGGGACCCTGTCACTCCTGGCGCGGCATCGCAATGTAAAAATACATACTTACACGCACGCATAAAAGGACACTTACAGGCATCGCCTCACACGAGGGGCTCCAAAGCAAGTGGCAATAGTTTTAGTGGTAGGGGTAATGTCGATAACGGTCGGTGCCAAGGAGAAAGCCATTGAAGCTTGCGAAAGTAGAATGGAGTTCTAAAATGGATAGATACTTAAATCTCCTGTCGTTCGTATTAGTCTTTGGCCTCGGCCGCTACCTCAACCTATACAAAAGGACTCACCTACCCCACGGTGCTCTGATAATGCTGATCGTTCTCTTGAATACCATCATTATAGGCGTTGCGGCTGCTACCAACTCGGCTGTACTTTTTCGTTGGCGATAGCGCCGCCTCTTCGTTAAATCTCTCATTGTTCAACCCCCGCATCTCATTCCACAGCGTTTGGTCTTCTTTGTTATTATTCGGCCCGTCCCCGGTGTCGTTTAGTTTCTCCCGGTTCGAAAAACTATGTTTAACCAGCGTCTTCGCACAGGGTGCTTCTCACTTAGTCGCTAGAGCTTAGACTGCAGATGACAACTGATCACAGCTTTCATATCGCGTTCTTTCTATCCTGTTTTAGCCTCTCATATTTAGCGGCTCTGAAGTCTGATCTTGTTGGTATTGTGCACTGATCGGTGCAAACCTGAATGTCTTTTTTACTTTCTTCTTCGCTTAGCCGAACTCTTCGTAACAGGCGGAGGTGACATTAGAGATCAGCGCTTCAGAGTAGTAACAGTGATAGCATTATAAGCTATACTAACGCATACATACATATATATATGGCTTTGTATATGGAAATACTATATGACGGGAATCAACAGAGAGACTAATGTAGCGCGAACCAGTGTTTCGGCCTAGATCGTATTTAAATCGTATGAATGTTGCGGTGGTCCTAACATGTTACTGCAAGACAAAAAAGGAGGTTTTAGGCACAAGGCTTCAAAATCGGTACTCAATAAAACGGAAACCAAAAATGAGCGAGCCTTCCCGCGGCCTCAACTGGCCTGGTCTGTTGACTAGTAAAGGGCAATGCTTTTTCTCGATGCAGCGTCCCAGATGAATCCGTGGGGTCCACTGATGCTAAATCCCTCTGCAAATTCACAGCAAGCAATCTGCCACCGGACCCGGTTAGCTAGCATTGTAGCGCCCTTGTACCCTTCGGATTCTTTTTATTTCTAGTCATCAAGGTTGGCACGCCACGAGTACCTAACAAAGCAATGGGAATAAAGCGAATTCGGATGGTTATAGCCAGTAGAACTGGCAGACTCAGTCGCGCTGCAGAGAGCTGCTTTCTGGGTTATTTTGCATTCATTGTGAGTACACATTGAGTCTGGTGTGATACCTCCCTACCTGTATATCGCTTTGTGCGAGTACAATGTGGCGCATCAGCAAAGTTCTACCGCACCCGCCATGAAGTAGCAACAGTAATCATGGTCCGTCCGCATGACTTCACAAATACGACCATTGAAGCAGTAGCAGGGTGGTAGTAGTAGTAGTTGTAGAATAGAGTAGCCAGTTTTCCGATCGAAGTCGTTCTGTCTGTCGAATCTATTTGCTTGGCCCGTGAGCACCGTTGAGGACTCTTAACAAACACTCGTTGATGTCTACCTACTCCATTTCTCGGTCTCGCCTACGCCTTCTCTCCCTCGAGCACTTTGGCGTTGGTACGAAAGGCGAACAAAAAGGATCAGAACATGAGCCAGCGTGCTCCCGATAGTTGCTCGCCTCTTACAAGCGCGCTGGTGTCAATTGTGGCTAGAGTTGCGTATGCATTTATAACAGACAGAGACTTTTTATCATGTAAATGTGTGTGTGTGTGTGTAAGAGAGGAGAAAAGATTTTACTATGTATGTACACGAGGTCTGCACCCTTATATCGAGACAACTTCACAGCCCAGAACAGAATGTCGGCGCTGCGCCCACTAGGCCGATGGGTGGATCTGCATTGTTAGGAGTCTACACACACTGGAAAGAAATTCCTATGTATAGTATCCTTATCTGATGATTGCATCCATTTACACAGAAGGCATTTGCTCGAACCGATGCTTCCGGGGAACACCAAACGATTAATCGACCAGCGGCACCAATATAAGTTTGTTGTCCCATTGTGCACAATGGGATCGCACGAAGAATGAACAATGCGCGCAATATACAAGCAGTCAGGCAAATAAGCTTCTTCTTTTGAAATGAAGCAAAGTCGTTCAGATCGATCAGCAACAATGGCAGTAACCGTCGTCTCTAGTAGAAGCCGGCGGCAGTCCTATGCCGAACAGTAAGCAGCGTTTCTGTATAACTAGTTCATGCCTGTTGTTGCAGGTATAAAAATACAACTACTATGGGGTCGTCGAGAAAAACGAAGTAGTCTTTTCTTACCGTGTTTGCTGCAGGCTAGGGCGGCTGGCGTGATAAGCAATGCAGCCTCTGCTGTTGTCTAACTGACTAGGATTGGGAATGTCCAGCTGTCATAAGGTGCTTGCCAAAGATTTAGAGGCTCGAATGAAAGAAAACAATTAAGGGACGCTTACTACTCCCTTTCCCATAGACAATAACAGGCAATAGGTGAGCAGGATTTGTGAGAAGAGGGTTTCCACAGAAGTTCTAACATTACCCCCGAGACCAAAGAAGGGGCAGCAGTAAGTTTCAAGGCGAGGCGGGGGAAATACTGATTCACTGAATTGTCCGGCATATCCATTCATTGAAAGAGTGGCATCGGGAGTATCGGCGAGTCTATCGTGCAGTTGACGGCCGATGCGAAACTGTGGCTAAAAGGTTAGAGCCAACATCAGCCGTACAAATCCCTTGACACATACCTGTCAAGAGATTTATGAAAAATCTGAGTGTAGGGAAAAAGCGGATAGGACGCTAAAAATAAGCAGTGACTGAAAATGATTCGACACTTGCATCAACGCTAATGTTATAACTCGGTAGAAAGAGGTTGTAGAATAGAGCGTCAAGCGCAACGTGGAAAGACGGTAATCGAGGCAAAGAGAAAATCTGCAGTTACCAAATTTGCAATGAGGTATACTGAGGCCGTGTGGTGCAAAATCAAGCCAGATCGGAAGTTTCACAGGGAACAGTGATAAAACAAATCTAATATTTGACACACGTGGCAACGTTTACTAACTTGCTAACCTGGCGCTCCTTGACGTACTGCCTTATATTTCAAATTAAAAATAAGAGTCTCTCACTTATAAATTCACTCAATTGCTCATCAGAAATTTTTGTGCAGCAGGAGCCAAAAGGCAAATTATCAATGAGTCATCTGTTGCGATGCTGACGTCTAGACCTGTTCGTCGATAGACGAAAGAAACACGGCAAGAGATAAAAAGAACGAGCGAAAGATAAACTGTTTTTTCTTTTTTATTTAATCACGGTCGACATTAGTAGCTTTTGTCGCTTCAAAATGGATATCCCTGTCTGAAGTAGGTCAGGATACGCGTGGCCAACTCGCGTCCCGTAATCGCTTAAGGTGATTGAAAATGTAGCTAGCGGAAATGCCTCATATGGAAGCCTAGAGCTGAGGAACTTTGAAAAGCTTGTAGATGAATAATATGCCCGCTTGAGGGGAACGTATCTGAAGGACGGAACAGGGATAATGCTTAGATAAGCTTGTGTAAATTGTGTCTACATTGCTAATTGTTTTACGTTGCCTATTGATCTTACCAAGAACGTCATAGTAAAGGCAGCATTTACCGATATTTTATCGGGACAATCATATCGCTCTAGTCATTTAGTAGAACGCTAATACATCTATGAAATGATCTGAGAGAACTTGACTTATATTATTATTTTACACCTAGCTAATATTAAAGTTACAAAGAATCCTGTCTTCACTAGCATGAGTTGCTAGTACAGATACACTACAGCGAATAAGTTCTGTTTGCACTGCGAAGGTATCGCCCTGTTAGATTGATATAATTCAAGGTATATGAATGTATGAGATAGAGTCCATATTGCAAATCTATCTCTTTATCGATCTGTAATTTAGAATTGTAAGCTTGCGTTTCAGATAGGCTTCCGTCTGAAAAGTTACATATTATCAATTCTTGCAACCTCGATCTACTTTCTTAGATCTAACTTAGAAGTACAGGTCAGAAATTAAACCGAACTATGAAAGATGAAGAAGCCTCTTTTCGAGCCAGATAGACTTCAGCCATTACCCAATCCGAAAAAGATTCATAATGCGAGTTTTGTAAATAATCCCATAATATAATGTGGTACAGGGCAGTGCGTTGAAACGAGAGAAAACCCTGAAGGGCTGCTTGTTGTAACAAACATGCGATCATCCTTTACCTCCGAAATCAGACAAAAGCCAATTTTTTCTACAAGAAGCACACAGCGGATTCGTTGTAGCCTACAACAGTTCGGGCTTTAGGCAGTGATCGGCTGTTATTTTTTTCGGCGACGATTTTACTATCTTTTGGTTAGAAAGTTGCTTTTTTGCTCGCAGGCGACTGTCTATGCCTAGCTAATGCCCGTCTCTATGCGCCATCGACGGAACGACTTGAGGACGAGTTCGATCCAGAAGATTTCCAAAACAGAGTTTAGAGCTCGAAGATTTATTGAAATGATACTACTCTTGACACGTATCTTCACTGAGAAATTAACAACAGTTTTAGAAAAGAAAACTGATGAATTTACCTAGTGGTGCCTTAAATAATACGGTTCTCAAAGTTATGCGATAATTCGTGAGATATAATAAATCCATGCATATATCTAGCCCATGTTAGATGTAATAAATAAATAACACATACTAGATAATATAATGTTATAAAAAACACTTGTTATATTAGGCATTAAATATTATACGCGACAGGCATATGCGCGACCTCCTTTCGAACATTAAACTAGAACTATAGAACGAATTCGACTTCTATTCACGAATCACCTTACCGCTTCTGTTATTTTTGACTACGACTTACGCAGTCGTATATTATCTCGATATTGTCCTGTTGCCGTCGTCTTTGTTACCGTTACCGCTCCCGACTGTAATACAGACCAGGTCACCCGCCAGGCTAGTGATGATCTGATTCAAAAAATCCGTGGGTCTTCGACGGTCGTTTTTGTTCGCAGGTTGGCAACTTTTCGATCAAACGGGGGTGGCAGTTGCTACCCTTATTGTAAGAACACAGATCGAGCGTTCACGTGGAGGAAGGAAGTCAAGGGGCAATCGGGGTAGCAGCCAAGGCTCAATATAGAGGGGAAAAAAAGCGGTGACTTGTGCAAGAGGCCTCAATAGAATGGTCGGTCGTTCGATCCACCAGCCAAACATCAGGCGACATCGGCCGCACCGTGCGTTTGACCCTCTTAGGAAATCGAATGGTGGTCTAACAAGCACCTTTCTTTCAGTATTTCTATCACATTATAGTACACAAACACATATACAACGACAGATAGGGACATCAAGCCAGTACATACGACGAGAGGGGGGAGGTTCCGTCCAACTGTCCACTCCATGCCTCTTTTCCAGGGGGTGACACCTTACGGCGCCCTACTCCAGAATAGAGACGGAACAAGACGGGACGCTCTGGTGCAGAACGCTGCCTTAGTTTCAGCCCCTGACACTGATATGCCCCACAGGAGAAGGCTGGTTATCTCATGCCGTTGTTGCTGCTGTCAGCGGCGGCAATAGAATCGCGCGGGAGAGAAGCTGACATGTACAAACGAAACGCTTAACCTTTCAAGCCGCTCGCTTCTATCGGCCAGCTCATTCAAGCCTCGTGATTCCCTTTCAGCTCCATCAGCCGTTTTGATAGAAGCTCGTTCCCTTCTTTCCACTGTCAAAGGATACGACTGAGTTAGAGCAGAGTGCAACATGATCAGGGAGAGGGAAAAAGCGAAAGACGAGAGGGTGTGTCAGAGTGAACAGACGTTCTTGTTCCTTTTCGCCCGCAATCACTTCCCCTCACCCTTCGGTACCCGTTCGTTGCTGGTACTGCCACCATCTAGCTTTCCCGACCGGGCGTAGTTGGTAGCTGATATCATTCCATCCGATCCAAACCAAGCAACCGCCAATAGACAGACTGTTAGGTCACACCCGATTCGCTCTTCTTTCTATACCGTCTTTTGTTATTCAGTTCCACTCTGCTGCTCTTACGTACTATATAAATAACAACGACAGCAGCAGCGGAAGCTCTATCAACCGATGCAGCCAGCTTCTAGTCACAAAGGGAGTAGTTGACGTTGCCTTCTCATTCTAGCAGTTTTCTATCCGTTTGATGTTCGGCTGCCTTTCTCCTTATCCTTTGGCTTATGGGCGCCTTGATACTAACGTGTATCTATGTGCGTTATACTTGTATGTGACTGTGTATCGGTGGCCTCCAAGGCGCCGCTTAGTCCTCTTCCATGTAGCATTCATCCTATTCTCTAAGTGTTAGTCGTGTGCTTGCTGTCTGCTTCTGCAAGTGTCGATATATGTCTGTATATGGGTGTAAGCGTGTGGGTGTTTAAGTGGGCGTGTGTGTAGAGCTGTATGAGTCTGCGTGAAGAGAAGTGTGTGTGTGGTCGTATGTGCTTGTCTGATTATCCGTCCATCCGTCTGTCTATCCAGATACTTCGTCCACTCGTGGCTTGTGTGGTGCTAGCAATGTGGTAACGTGCAACAACAATGGCGGTCGCTCCTGTTTGTGTATGATGGTAGTAGACCGATTTACGAGAGGAGCTTGGGACTGCGGGCTTAGGTACAGCAGAGTTCTCACTCGCAGATAACAGCAAAGTTAGCTGCTCGGAGGGAAAAACGGGCTCCTGCTTGACCGCTCACCCGACCGCCCACCCGCCTGCTCACTAAACTGCCACCTCCGAAGTATCTAGCACTTCGCGCACTCTCGTTTCCATAAGCTTCCTTTTTGTGCTTGCACCTCTTCTAACTCGCTTGCCAGTGCAGCTACCGCCGCTGTTAGAAGAGTACTGTTGAATGAAAGGATAGAGGGTTATACGAACGCCCGCTCCTTGTGTACTCTGTCTGCCGATGTGGCTTGGCGATGCTCTGCCGCTTGTCGTTACCTCTACCCTTCTCCCGCCCCATCGACCCGTTCCTCTTCTTCCATCGGTGTCTATGTGTGTGCGTGCTTCCCGTCTTCCACTGCTTTATCTTCGTCTTCTTTGCCCTTCTACGCCCACGTCTCTTATCTGCCTCTATTGGAGCGTCTGCTTGAAAGCCCATCCTGCCCAATTTCCCTCTTTGGTAACCTCCTGTTCCGTCAGTCCTTCTCTCGCCTGATGTGTGTGTCTCTCTATCTGTCAGTCTATCGGTCTGTGTGTGAATTGGGCCTTTCGGGCAGCATTTAGGTCGCTTTCTTGGGTCGTATTGGGTTGCTGCTCTGTGCGGCTGTTTGCGCACCCACGGCGTGACCGGCAGAAGAGGCAAGAGGAAACTCAGCGGGCGGCCAGGACCCGTACGTCCGTGAGTTGTCGACTGAACGAGCTGCGGGTGTCTTCATTCCCGTTGCTTCTCACAGCGGTTGCTTTCTTCTCGAAAGCGAGGCTTACAAGCTACAGCAGCCGCGGCTGCTGGCCTAGTCGGTGTCTTTCTTGTAGAAGGAGAAGCGATTCGTTGCTTTTCTTTTCGTCGTCTTCGTCTTCACAGTCGCGTGGGGAAGCTGTAGCGGAGAGAGGCGGCAGGATGGGGCCTCTGTCTTACCTTATACAGGGATAAGGACTGTGCAAGCAGGCCTGCTCGCCACGAAAAAGGCGAAGTAAAAGAAGAACGAGGGAGATCGGGAAAGGGCCGACGGTTGAAGGCAGAGGTGGTGCTAGTAGTGGGGTAACAGCAGGGGCTAAACTTGCCGGGGGTTTCCTCGGGTTGCTGGCTGCTATGAGGGTTACTGAGGGGGGGGGGGGGGAGGACCACAGGAGTCGAGAGTGGCATTGAGACGAGTGTTAGAGAAAAGCGGCAAAAACGAAGGAGAAAGAGAAAAGGATAGAGAAAGAGGGTAGAGAGTGGGAAAAGCAAAGAAGAAGAAGGAAAAAGGAATGAGATGCCGGTGGAGGCAGCAACGGTGGCGGTAGTAGTAGTCGTAGTGGTGGTGGCGGATGGCATTGGGGGTGTTGGAACGAGGAGCGCTCTTGGGAGTATAGGGGGTGTGGAAGTTTGGTTGGGAGTGAGAGGACCATGTGTATGGAGTGTCGCGTCCCCGCTGCCTTCTCTTTTGCTTCTACTAAGCTTGGTGGCGAGGCTGGCCAGATGGAAGTGAAGAGTGAGCGAGAGCTGTGGCAATGCTGATGGCGTCGGGGGTTCGGTCGGTTGGCCCACAGCTTTTCTCCTTTCTCTATCGCGGCAACGGCAAACACAGACACACAAATAGCAGCGTAGAGGATAAAACCTCTCTGCTTCTTCGTTCGTTCTTCAGTGTTCGTTCGCTCGGCTGCTCCCCCCATCCCGTTGCAGCGCCTTTCCTTCTTTTTCTTTACTACGGTTCTTTCAACGGACCAGCTAGTAGGAGCAGCAAACGCGATAGGGCCCACAGTCGCACCGACTGCCGGCTCGTTCTCGATCCCTCCGGGGAAGAGCGACCAGCGAGAAAAGGAAGCAGGAATCCGACGAGAAACCAACCGGCAGAGCAAGAGCCAAGGAAGTATTAGAAGGAAAGAAAGAATACGATAGCGGGGACGAGGGCGACGACGAGAAATAGCTAGGATGACTGACTCGCATCATCGGCAGAGGTTCCGTCCGCAGGCCTCTCGGTCGTTGCTTCGTCGGCGGGGTTCGTTGGCTGAGTGCTGTTCAGGGATATCTTCGCGTGAAGTTAGAAAGAAAAAGACCAGAGTGCGCCTTGAGGAACCCGGACTTGTAGGGTTGTACGATTGCGGGTGGGGTCGACGAAACCCGGCTAGCAGCACAAGTGTGCAGACGTGTAGCAAGTCTGGAAGCGCCGGTCGACGGCAAGCAGCAAGCTTTCGGAGCTGCCACCGTCGCTGCCGCTTGGTCGCTGGCCCCTGTGCGCCTGCTCCCGCTGCCTACTGCCTGCTGAAGGAGCCACTAGAAGGGATGGACGAGAGGGAGGCGTAGGGGCTGGGAAACAAGCAGCACCACGACCGGTTTGGGTCGTTCGAGAGAAGCTGGGGAATGGACAAGGGGTGCGCTCTGGGGCTTCGAGGCAGGAAGGAAACGAATGAACCGACGAACCAGGGCGAAGACAAAGTGGGGGTCACACGTTGCGCCGATGAGACTCTCTTAGGATAGTTTGTCCCCGGGGGGCAGTGCGCACGTGGCTACGGGTACTAGCGGCCGGATAGCCAGCGGGCGGGCGGACCGACCGGTCGAACGGTGGTAATGGGGGATTTAGGGACTCGGGAACGGGAAAGAGGCCAGAGGCGAAGGGAGAAACGGCACCATTGCTAGTACTACTAGTGTTAGTAGTAGAGAAAACGGAGGAGGAAGGATCGGATAGGGGAACAGGCCAAGGCAGAATTCACGTAGCGGGTGAGTGGGCGGGCTCAGTCGGTGACCAAAGCTCCGCCCATACATAGACAGACACTGCTAACGCTGTCTTGCTGAGTACTATAGAGCAAGCGATGACGACGACGACAACAACAACGGCAAGCACGTCAGCAATAACAGCAACGACAACGACAACGGCGGTATCTACATCAACAATAGCGACAACAATAACAACGGTAGCGACGACGCCGTCACAGCAGACGACAAAGACGAGAACGAATGCAAGGAATGGCAGAAGGCGGTAGCAGCAAACGTTCTGCCTTTTTTGCCCCTTTACTACCACCGGTACGAAGCGTTCGTTGCAATGACGGCACCAACAGCTACACCAATGAGCAAGGAGAACTCTGTGGTCGATTCGGCGTTCGCTATTTGCTCCACTAACGCCGTATAGAACAGTGCAACTGCGAGTCAGCATTGCAGCAGTAATAATACGTATGATTTTGCCACGGGGCAGTGTATCGTCCCTGTGATGGTGCGATGGTAACTCTTTTGCCTGTGAAACTAATGGTCATGTGAAGCGAACTAGGTTCGAAACCGGGCGTAGACACACCATTGGTATCCCGTTGGTTGCAGGTGCCAGCCGTCTCAAGCAATGCTCAGTTGCTATAGCAGACGTGCAACCTGAAGCATTTATTTCTAATATGTACTAGGGAAAGTGCTACGATGACGGGTGGGGTCTGGAGCCATTGTCTGCGAAACGTGTGAGACGCTGTAGCGGTTAGTAGGATCGAATTCTAGAGCCAAACACAAAAAGAATAGGCGCGTTTCTCTATGAATCACACGCTGAAGCTGATGACTTCTTGTAGTATTTGCCAGGTCCCCTTAGCAACAGAAATTGAGAAAAAATGATAGAAAGATCGGTCGCAAGTTGTGAAAAGATACATGTGTTGTCAAAAAAAAAAACTAGAAGTAAAACCTTTCCTCTTTCAGTGGTAATGCGCCTCTTTTCGAGCCTTGAGGAACACATGCGGGAGGTGTAATATAAAAAATCGCATATAGGTAAAATTAGCTTCGTGTTGGAGCTCTGCCATCATAACGGCGGTTCTGGACGTAAAACTCGAAGCATTGATTTATTTGGGGTGGCTCTACCAGCACACTACTGAAGGGCACAAAGACTCCACCACCGATCTACCTTTGTATACATTGTAACCATTATTATTTTTATACACGACTTGCCACTCCCTTCTGCGGTCCCTAGCAGCTCGTTGAGCCCGCAGCTGCTATTGCTGCCATCCAACGCTACCCTTAACAGCAGAAGCTCTTCCACAGCTACCTGCCGCAGTTGCCCCCGCGTGTCCGCTACTCATCGGCGAGTTATGGCCGCGTGATTCGGGCGGTGGCCCGTTACGGAGCAGAAAAGCAGGACATCAGGTCGACAGGCACGCTGTTATGTCTGCCCCCCCCCCCCCCCGTTCTCACACTACGTTGCGCCTTTCTCTTCTCTATAGTTACTGGTAGCTCTTACTGTCTCTCTGACATCCAAACAACACGTTGGCTACAGCCAGTACGACCGGTTTTCCGCTAACCCATCCTGCCCCACCGAATCTCATGCCTCAACTATTCCTTGCCGTCCTCCTTCTCACCTTTAGGATCTTTTAGCATTGCTTTCTCTTGCGATGACTGCGCTGTGAGGCTCGACCACTACACCTTATGACAGAAGTGAGACAAGTGAGACGCGTTGGAGGTACAACTACTGTGAACCATCCACCCCTTGCGATTCTGTCGATTCTGTTCTTGCCATCCCCAACTCCCCCATTGCCGCCATTGCCGTTCCGTGATCACGATACCATTCTCATAGACACAACTTGCAGATTTCAGACTGAACGCTGCCAGCACAACGAGCGGCAGGGCACGCTTTTTCTACATTGGCCTGTTCCATCTGTTTGTGGCTGCCTGTCTTTATAATATTCAAAAACGTCGAGGTGACGACAGTAGCTGCAGCAGCAGATCCTTCGAGTACTTTAGCACAGCACAGCTCGTCTGCTGTTACTTGACAGAGTTCACTATAGTTAGCATAGTTGCAATCTTGTACAGCCACGTGTTCCGTCAACGAAGCTGACTATGTTGGCGCCTGGTACACTCGCAAGCTTCCGGTCCATCTGATTTTTAGTCGAGGTCTTTCCACACAAAAACAAACGGCCAGTTTCTTCCCCTTTCTTGCTTTCCCTTCGCCTGACTCGTGCCTGTCTCTTTTTTCTACGAAGGAGCTTTCCGCAGATGGTGACTTTTGCGGTCGTTGAGATCGATGGGTTGAGTTAGGGGTACAGAGACGCGAAATGTCATCAACGATAGCGAAGTAGTAGTGGAAATCGAGAAACAGTTTTCATACTATTCTCCGCTGCTCTGCTGCACACAAGTCCTAGTCGCCCCTTTTGGCCTCGTTCTTTTTCTTTCGCGCCTTTTTATTCTACATTTTCGCTTTTCTACGCTTATTGTAGAACTGTCTGTCTCATTGCAGGTTCGGGTTTTACTTTAGTATATCTTTTTTTCGTTCCATTCTACTTTTTACTTCGACTTATTCGTTTTTTCATCGTCTTCGTCGTCGTTTTAGCGGGAAGGGATTTAAGCATTCACTAGGACATCTGCCTATTCGTACCCATGGTGGGCTAGCCATTCTGTCACGGACAGATCTGCTGCGCCGTCTGATGTTAGTAAGGCCAGCAGTAACGTAGCGCGCAGGGAAGCTTCAAAGCAGCTGCTGAATACGTAGCAGTTTGTGTCGGAATGTGAACGAACGTGTTCCACTCGTCGCTGTTGCTGTTGTTATCGTTCGTCCATCGTTTTACCTCGCTGCTCCTGCTACGTACTTTGGCTGCTCTGTTTCACCGACGTTCCACTTGGGCGCGCACTGCCTTCGCCGGTTCTCGGTCGCTCGTTTGCTCGCTTGCTGCTTGGGCCGGTCGGAGGATTCGGTTGTTTCGTTTCACGTCGTCGTCGTCGTCGTCGTCGCCGTCGCCGCCGTCCTCCTCCTCCATCACAATTTAGCCTCACTCTCCCCCCCCCCCCCACTCGCACTGGTTACCACAGCTGTCCTTTTCTCTCGGTCATGCATGCCACTTTCCCCTGCCGCCGGCCCTCCTTCTCCGCAGTTCATGTTTTCGCCAGACATGTCCAAGTACCCCTGAACAACCCCAACGTTACTGGTGCCCCCGACCCAAGTCTCCAACCCATTTTGGCCTTCTTCGCGAGTCCCCGGCAGCGGAGCAAGCAGCGGCCACAACAGCCGGAGCGAGATTTTCTTCGGGTGTCCGAAGAAACACCCGAAGGCGGTGGCCACCCGAAGAATCGGAAAGACGATTCTTCGGGTGCCCACCGTCTACTGCTACCCATCGTCGTTTCGTCCCCTCGTCCATTAAGTGGCAAACAGCGAGCAGTAGTGAGTGTCTGTGTGAAGCCCAGACGGTGGGCCGATTCATCCCGCTGCGGCAATGAGACCCAATAGCGAGCAGAGCTCCTTTGTGAGGGGAGAGAAAATATGTATAGGGGTATAGCAGAACCAACCCAAGACAAAACTGCCGCAAGCCCCACTGCCACCGTTTCTGGAGCCATCACCATTTGCCATCTGCCTTCCTCGCCTGCTTCTAACACCATTGCGCCGTGAGTCGCGCTGGCGTAGGCCCCGTAGTCGCTGCTTGCACGAATGCGGCAATTAGCATGTACGTGAGGGCGAACAAATGTGTAACAGCACAGTCGTTCTGGCGTGGCCTGACCGTTTGGTGTGATCGCGTGTAACTGTACTATATACGGATGAGTGTGTTTGTAGGGGGTAAAGAGGAAAGAAGTAATGTGGGAGCTTGTATGTACGCATAAGCGGGAATCGGTTTGGGTGTCTGTGTGTATGTCGGTCGTTTTCGACCTGTCGGTGGGCTTGCCACCATCGTGTATGTGACTCTCTTTCGGTGTTAGAAGAGTAGTAGGGCCGTGTAGTGGTAACTATTGAGGCTGCTTCCGTTGTGTAGAAAGGGCGCAGACCTGCTAGCATCCTACTTCTCTGTATGCGAGGCCGGACTGGGTACCAATGTGTCCGTGGGCGTCGGTCGACTGCCGACGGTGGGTTGTTACCTTGACGGCGATAGGGTTTGGGTGTAGTTGGTGGAAAGTGGCTGTTCTCTGCTGTGCTCGGCCCCACGGTTCTCTGTGTTGCTCTCTATGTGTGTTCATCAGCAACAACTAAACGCTCGGTTTGATGGAACAGGATCTTGAGTTAGCATAGGATGACGGATAGGGGGTTCGGTTAGGGGCAAAGACGGCTAAAGGCGAAGCAGGGAAAAGCCCTACGGGAAAACGACCTTAGTACGGGGGAGAGACGCTAGTGCTAGGAAGAAGACACGGATGGGTAGGGATTTCGATATGGCAGAAGACAGGAAGAATGGGGTGAGAGAGGCGGCGTATAGGCCAGGGGCCAAACTCTCTTCTGTCCCGGCTCTGCCCCTTGTCGATCGGAACAGGATGACAAGAGAGGAGGTCTGTTGGTCACCAGAGGGTTGGTTAGCAAGCAGGTGGGAGATTCAAGTGGCGCGAACGAACCGGGAAGAAGCGAAAGCTAACCGAGACGAGAACGGTAAAGCAGAAAGCGAAGACACCCACTGCTGGCGTGTGGAGGATATAGGGAAAAGAAGATGACAGCTACACCGCTCGCAGAAAACTCACCACTGCTGCCGTGGCCATCGACTGAACCAGCGCCCGACGATGGGGCGGCGAAAGAGGGAGCGTACAAGAGACCAAGTCGTCACACACCAGCAGTGTGCGCCGGTGGCGCCAGAAGCAGCAGCAGAGAAGAACCAGTATGGGGAAAACAGGAACTAAGAGCAAGGGATGGGGACTGGTGGAAACGGGTGCAACGATGTCGTTTACTATATATGTGTGAGCTTACTGCCGCTCTACTGCTGGTCCTTCTAAACGGTAGCAGGCAAGCCGCTCTTTCCTGCTTCCGCTGCTGCTGCTGTCGTACCTCTTTCTCGCGTTCTCTCGTTTTATCTCTGACACTTACTTCCTATATCTCACTCACCCTCACCTCTTTTTCCATCAGTGCCCCTCCCTCCGACTCTTTCTTTTCTGCTCCCTACTCTGTGTAGAACCTGTTCACCTCCTGCTCGCTGCCGCCCTAATGCGTACCCGTGCCTACCACCGTTGCTGTGGCGTTTGCTCATTCCCGCTTTCTTTCACTTCGACCATCGTTGGTTCTTACCGCCGCAGTGTGTTCGCTTCCATCTAGCAGCAGTAGAGCAGCTTTACCATGAAGGCATATCGAACCGCGGCGATTTCTGTACCCTTCAACCACTTCCGTTACCCCTGATCGCGAGGCAGGAACAGAACGACGAGGGACGTTGGTTGTCTCGGAGTGTACTGTGCTTTGCTTGATTCGGCTCTGCTGTTCTGGTGCAGGGGTACCTTGGTGCCCTGCGTCGCTTTTGACGGAAGACCAGCCAGTCAGCTACCTATCAGCGGCGGAGACTGGTAGCAGCGCCTGCCGCTTCTGCTGCCTGCCTCTTATTCGTTGGTTGAGAGACGGCCTGAAGACTTGCTTGCCGGCTCGTCTCAACCGGCAAAAGGAAGTGCGCAGGCGGGAGGCAGGCAGGCAGGACAAGACGAAGGGGAGAAACAGTGTAGGACGAGCGTATGGAGATCGTTTTAGGGCTTGCTATTGCGAGGCTTACTCGAGGTGATGGCCCTGCCGCCGTCGCGCTGGGTATAGTTGTTCCGGGATAGTAGTTCCTGGCCGGTAGTGAAACCAGGGCAGGCCCAACGCCTGCCCTGGTTTCACTGCGAACGACTCCTTGCAAAGACGAGCAGCCAACGAACGAAGGAATCAACGGGGGCGTGGACGAAGAAGAGGATGAAAGGGCGAGGGAATGGAGAAAGAGGAAGGGCGAAAAAGGACGACGAATAGCAGGAGCAAACAGAATTGGAGGAATAAGTCAAATAAACGCGTCGGGAACTGGGAATACAGTAAGCAGTGAGCGAGTGGGTGCAAGACGGCTGACCCAGGTGCGTTTTGCCATCGAGCGCAAGCAACTGGCCACAAGGGCTGGAGGATGACGTGAGCACTGGTTGAACTGTGTGCAAGTATTTGCTTGCTCCCGAATAGCTTCTCTTTAGGCCTTGATGGGTCGATCGTTTTCCAGCGCTTGCTTACCATTCGGTTTCTTTCCCTGCTGCCGCTGCTGTAACCCTAATCCTTGGCCGGCCGGCTGACTACTAACCCCGACATGCGTCGTCTTTCTACCAGCTGCCCTTCCCACCCTTAGTTTCGCTGTCTTTCCCTCACTGTGTCCATCTAGCCTTATGTGAGTTAAGTCGCTAGGTCTTTTGGTGGTAAGTCTTTTGGTGACTTCTTCTTTATCGTGTGTATGGTCGGATAGGCTTCTGCTAACGCCCCCGCAGCCGCTTCCCTTTTGGCAGCTACGCGTGCCGTGTTGCAGAGGGCAAGCAGGCGGCCAACGACTGGCTGAATAACTGGGAGAAGGGGAAGCAGGAGAACGGACGGAAAGCGGGAGGAGGGCATCGGGCGGGCCGGGAAAGCGAAGCAAAGGCGCTTTCGGTTTTCGCCTCTTTCTCAGCTATCTCTCGCCACCATCCGCTGCCGTCGCATTGAACGTTTCATGTTTGTTGATAAGAGCAATCAAAGTTGTTCCCTAAGGCGGCGAACAAGTCTCGCAGCAGCAGTTACTTCGAAGAGGAAGGCTATGGCAGCGGAAGGCAACCGAAGCAGCCGCTCTGCCGGCTGCAGAAAAGAGACAAGTGAACGAGAACAAGGAAAGTACTGTTACAATGCGAAGGTGCTGCAGAAAGAAAGGCAAGGCAGGCCAGCCAGCCAGCTAGCTAGGCGGCCGGTCGCTTGCTCAACAAGACAAGCGACGCGATCCGAAGCAAAAGCTAACCCCTCCTCTTTCTTTACCGCCCTGGTTTGTGAGAGCTTCTAGCGCGGGCCGTAACGATGGCCGTGAGCTGTAAGGAAAACGCTCGAGAAGGAAGCTGGTACAAACGTTGCTGGCCACCAAAAAAGCTGAGGAGTGAATCTATGAGTGCTAGCGGTGCTAGTAGTGATGATGGTGGCGCTGCTGCCATGGCAGCAGCCTCTGCTCCTTTTTCATGGGCCACCTATCTCAAATGGGGCTAGACGGAGCCATACAGAGGGCGAGAAAAGAGGCGGTCGGTGACAATCTCCGCTCACAGTTCGTCTGCTATTGCTGTTGTTGGTAAAAAAGGACAAGGACAACGACTACAGCTGCAATGGCAGCAACAGCAAACAGGCAGGTTTGCCGCTGCTGCTAAGAAGAACAAGCGAGCTCTTAGGAAAGACAGGTTGCCAGTGGAGAAAATGGATAAATGGAGAAGCAAAAAGTAAGAAGTGATAGACGGGTGTTTCTGTAGCTGGGCGACAGTAGCAGCAACAACAACAATAACAACAGCAGCAGCAGCAGCAGGGATGCTAGGCACAAACAGAAGGACAGACACAAAGGAATAGCAGTAGCAGCTGCAGGCTATAGAGCCGGTTTGGTAGGTCGCTTTTCTAGTTGTTGGGCTCGTTGGCTAGTTTGTTGCCTGCTGGCAAGCAAAAGGACGTCATGGGCAAGAAAGGATGGGGAAAGGAGAAAGGGCAGCTAACGGGTAAAAGGGGAAGTAGCCATGTAAGCGAGAGCGGGGTATACGAAAAACGTTAACAATGGAGCAGGCGGTGACGATAAAGGCGACAGTGGTGGCCAAGCGGGTGGGGGGCGGGGTCACTAGACAGGCGGCCAGCAAAGCTGGCAAAGAACGCCGAGAAGGAAAAAGAAAGAGAAAATCGGACGAAACCGAACTTCGCTGCTTCTGCATTCCCTCTAGCCTCTATTTGCCTCGCTGTCGTTGCTCTTGCTGGCGTTAGCGCTGTTCGTTGCCACACCACAGAACGGCAGCGGCGGCAACAGCAGTAACATATAGACGCGTTCTGCCCTCGCTGAACAGACACAGGGAAAGAAGGGGTGCACCAAGGGCATAGCAGCGTACCACAGGCGTCGTTGGCTTGCTACTACGACTACTATAGTTGATGCCGTTTTCTTCTTCACTGAAGCAAGGCGAAAAGAGGCGGGCGGCCCTCGTGTAACAGCCGCAGACGGTTACAGCGGAGGAAGCGTTCCTTCAACGACGCGAAGAGAACATACGCATGCCACTAGTAGCTAACATATGAGGGCACACCCACTTACACCTAACCAGACGTCCTGCACTGAATCAAATACAGCCAGTCTGTCCATAGCCCATACATGCCATAGTGTAGGACATTGTATTGCGTGAACTGTGCTGAAATTGGCAATCAGCATTTTCAGGCAGAGTGGACCGTATTGTGCACTACACAGGCAAGGAACGGCGTCGCCACTTCATACAAGTATATGTTCGCCTACATTCTTTCAAACACACGTCTACCCGACCACCCTTGCCTCAAGCGTCCTTTTACTCATGTGTATCTCACACACACATGGCATGTACGCACGTACGTCGCATATAAATACGCAGAATTCATATACACACCCATACATTCACTCATAAACGCTCAGTCACACATAGAAAAAAACGTAAGACACACTTCTATACCAACAAACTAGCACACACATACACACAGCAGGCAAATCCAGTATTGCCCACGCCGTTCGTCACGCATATACTCGAAAAAGAGGATTATTATACGAAAGACTGCTTCAACGGAGTCGACTCGCAAGTTACACAGCTCCCGCAGTGCTTTCTAGATTCGACTGCCCGCATACATGGATAAGATCCTGCAAAGCGAAACCGTCGAGTCTGCCACTTCAACTAGCCTTCATGCTTTCTGCTATGAGTTGGCTGTCTCATACTGATGCTTAGCGACGATAAGGCAGTTAACTCAGTACCAACGAGTACCGAGCCCTCATTGACGATGGAAGGCGAGTGAATAGCGGTGGTAACGGTAACAGCGCTGTCAACGCCAGCGGGAAAAATTGCAGTTCCTACATTCATGGGAACAATGAGCTCACTGTGAAAGTATGTAAAAGAAGGAACGAATGAGTTTGAAGAGAACGTTACGATAGAGTGGGCTGCTATGACAACTGCTGGCAATAACGGCCAGCTGAATTACTCACAGTAAAGCCGACCGTTAAAAGTAAACGTGTAGCTGGTGGAAGACTGATCGTATAGTAACAGAGCGAAAAAAAAAGGTATGTATTTAACACGATTGATTAAGTTTTGTTTAAATGAACCAAAAACGCGATGCACTTAACACTGGTGTGCAAACAGTATGTGTACTGTGTATGAAGTTATAAGAGAGCAGCGCTTATAATTTCATACGCAACTTATCTTATAACTTTATACCGGGTGGTAATTTATTGTAAGCAAACGGCCAGGTGTGCATGCAATCAATGAGGCACATCTACATGAAATTTAGGTAAGGTTATATGCATGTGAGATATGAAATCATTTGAATAGCTGCTTGCTGTGGTGGTACTCAGGTATCGATCTGTATTGGTCGACGTCTCTCTGTGCCTTTTTACAGTACGTGTTGAAGCAGTATGTCATTAAAATGGAGGCGGTGCTGCGCTTTTTTGCCACGGTCATTCCTTATTTTTATTGTATTCACTTTGAGCTTGACGTGGAGCATGGGATTCTTGCTACAAGTACTTGCCGATGCAGCACCAGCAGGACCAAAACTAACAGCAAGAAAATACTCACCAACAGTTTCGTCCAATCCCACAAACCATTGTACCATCTCAACTTAGCAGCCAGCTGCCAGCCATGCTCAGCTGAAAGGCAAGCGAAAAGCAAAGACGAAATTTTTTCCATCCACTTTTCTGTCGCGTATCCGTGCTTTTCTTCTTTCTTTCATCTTCGTCTTCGTTCCTTTTTTCGTCGTGAGCCGACGAACTCAAACGCAGCCGAAGCTTTTCAGGATTCAGGCCAAACCCGGCTGGGTGACAGGTGGGAATCTCTTCTCTTGGATTGCAGAGACTTCCCCAGCCGCCCTTCTCTACCAGTGGAGCCGCTCGTGCTCGTGGGGTTTTCCCTTCTTCTTAGTCTGTTGTTCGGTCTTTTTTTTTTCGTCAGCGTTGTTGTCGTGGCGGTGGTGATCATCTTCGTCTCGACGTTTTTCCTTTTTTGTACTTTCGTGCTTCGCCTGCTGCCTTTCTTTTGCACATCCTTTCTGTCGTGGTTCCTCGTTCCTCAACACAGTGTCGTGATGCAGTTCTTTCCGCAAGCCTCTCCATCCTCGTTGCTGTTGAGCGATGGCCGTCCACGTCCTGGCGGTGCTACAAAGGCAAGCTCCTCTCTTACCACTTGCCGTCATCGTCGTTATCGCTCAGCCAGCTAGTTGACTCCTCGGCGAAAAAGGGGCAAGCCAACAGCGGTAGGGGAAAGCTGCAGATGGGTGGCGGAATCCGAAAGAAAAGGTTGCAAGACGAACGAGTAGAGTCTGACTAGTTCGGCTGCCTACAAAAAACGGAAAAGGCAGAAAATCCCAATTCCATTCTCGTTCCACGGAAGCATGGGATTCACCAAGCAGCGCCCCATTACCCAATGGCAACCCAGTAAGCGACGGTAGGTTGGCAGTCATTGCCGCCTGCATAGTCGCCGCTAGTATCATCGTCCGTCAATGTGGTTATTGCTGTTGTCGTTGCTACCAGCAGCAGTGGTGGCAACTGGAGTCGTCGTCGCTGAAAGCTGATTCTGAGATCTGCGACGGAAAAAGAAATGGCGACTGCTTGTGTCGAGGGACTCGCTAGACTAAGCGGGTCAACCGCTTGCTTCCTTTTACAGTCGCTTCTTTCTCCTGATCCATCTCTTTCTCAACGCCCTTTCTTTTCCTCGTCGTTGGCTCTGCCCGAAAGCGAAGGCAACATACCAAGCGGGCGCTGATAGAAGCTTGGCTAAGCGAACAAGCGGCAGCAGGCGGGCACGAAAACAGACAGGGGGTTTTTACCCTTGTTGGGGTAGCTGGTGGTAGTGGTGGGATTGAAGTCGCTGAAGTAAGCCCACTACCGAAGCGAACCCGCACTGATTTGCGCAAGCAAGCAAACCAGCCTGCCAGGCAAGGAAAGCCGGCTGGCTGGTACGAGAAAAGAAATGTAAAAACGAGCAGATTTGCATGAGCTATACGTCCGAAGAGCCGGGAGTCCGACCTTTGCTACTTTACCCTCGTCTTCAACAAGCCTACACTTTGCAGTAAGTACGACCGAGGTCTGTGTTTGTCAGCGGAAAAGGGTGTGGCAGCAGTTCCAGTACTAGCGCTGCCGTATTCCTCTGCGCTTTGGTCGTGGTGCGGGACGACTACCGGCGGCACGAACGAGGGTGACGGGTGTTAGATATGTGACGGGGACCTTTGGATCCCCGTGGGGTTAAAGACCGGCGAGGGAAATACCGAGTGAGAAGAGCCGCAAAGAATGACTGCGGCGGCAGAAACGGTTACTGACGAAACCGTTGTTGAAGCACGGTGCCGAGACCAACAGCAGAGGCAGCAGAAACGCCGGCAGCACTAGCGCAGTCGATTACGCCTTTGGCTGCATTCTACGTTCGCCTTCTGCCGCTCAGTACAGACTCGTTCCTTGCCTTGCGCACGCTTATGATCCAATGACCTGTCTGCCTGATTCTCTATTCGTTGTCAGCCAACTGGCTATGCATTCAGGGCTCGTCATTCGCCAACTCTTATTGGGGGGGGGGGGGGGGGTAGTGGGTATTCGTTCAATTCGTTCACCTAAACTGCAACTTTAACAACCTTGTCTGCTTGGCAGAGTACGTTCGCTACAACCCAGGGACAGCCAACACAGCTTTTGCTCGTTATTTCGCGGAGACGAGTTGTGGCAGTGTCTCCGATTTTTGACTACTTCAATGTGCTGAAACGACAGCAGCGATGACAGGCGACGAGCTCACCCCCTTCGTCGATGGTATTCCCCTGTTTTCGCGCCTCTGCAATCCCTGACCCAGTTCCGTACCAACAGCACCGCTTCGTTTCGCTGTTGCCTGGTGAATCTCTAGCCTCGTGTGGTAATCCGCAGTAATCTCTGCTCTGTGCTAGTGGAAGCTACAGAGCTTTCTCTGGCCTTTTCGATTGTACAATTACGTATATGTTATACGATAGCGGCCTAAACACTTTTCGTAAATCGACTTCTAAGCCCCATAACACAAAGCATGAAAGCGATGCTGAGTGCTTTGTTTGTGTTTTCCAGCAGCCCCCTAAAGTATAATATCGTCAACGCAGCACTCTGATATTAATTTGGAATTAGACGCCCATTGTGTTGTTGCGTTAAAACGGGCACTTAAACCATGCTTGCGTTAAAAGTAACAAAAACTAACTGAACGATAACATCAACCGAACGTTGATTGTCAGTCGTCGTTTATTCCGTCCCGTCCGCTTCGCTATACTTGACACATGTATGACACATGCGTCTGGCCACTCCCACTTTTATTGGAATTAATTTGATGCTAGTTGATGAACATTTGAGCGCCTGAGTCATTTGGCTCTTGACAGATCAGCCAGGAGTCGGATGGTCTTTAGACCGAGCTGCACCGACCGCCAGCGGCATTAGCAGAGCAGACCTGCTCGGCGGTAGAATATTAGTTAACCCATGATACTCTAACACAACCTCATGTACATAGACGCATTCGTCTCAACCTCTTTTCCTCGCCCAGGCTCCGGCCCCACTCAGCAGTCGGTACAGCTCGGTCTAAGGACCATCCGGCTTTTGGCTGATGTGTCACTTTCTCTCGTCGTTTCGACGTAAGCCTCGAAACATTGTCCCCACCAGCTACCCGCCTTCTTCGTAGTGCCTGAGGCAACTTTCTCTTAATTTAACTTAGAAGCGGTGAGGCGGCCCTGCAGCGGTCGGAGTTAAATTCCTGATCGGGGAGAACAGACGAGGGGTGAAGAGCTGAAAGCAAATCAACGACTAAAAAGAAGCAAGGCCGCTTAGACGGACAAGATAGAACAAGGGCGCGAGAAATATAGAAAGAGAGAGAAAAGAAAATGAGGGGCAGAATGAGGGCAGTCGGCTGAGGCGTGGCGAGTGCGAAGCGAGAAAACGTGTCAAGTAGGGACACGCTTGCAGGAAGAAAAAGAGCGAAAAAGTTCGCTACTGCTGGCCAATACTGTTGTTCTGCGGGTTAGGCGGGGCTTGCGAAGCTGTTAGGAGTTAGGTTATTGGGGCTCTCTTAGAGGCGCAATGCTGCTGCTGCTGCTGCTAGTAGTAGTAATACCAGCGCCACTAGTGGTCGCAGGAACCGCGGTGGTGGTGAAGGCGAAGGAGGCTACGACGGGGGCGCGGATAGCAGCCGGCTGCTGCTGCCGCCGCCACCATCACCCTGACGATGAGGACTGTTCCAACCACTTGCCAAGAGAGAAGCGAAACGAGAAGGACAGAGAAAGGCAGAGCAAGGGTAGCGTGGCGGCGCGGGTATGTCTAAGGCAAAGCGAAGCGGGAAACAGGGGGGCAGACGCAGGCCATTGCCGCTTTACACACCACCGACTGCTGCCTACTGGCAGGGCAGTAAAGGCCAACGAACTTCTGTCGATCCATCTTGTGAGGCTTAGCCCTTCTCCCAGAGCTGAGCGAGTCAAGGGCTAACTTCTATGGCGGCGAATCGCTACTGACTACTATAGTACATAATTCCTCCCTGCCTTCCCACCAACCTTCCCACCACTATCGCGCGATCAGGACACTGTTAAGACTACACTCATACAGCGTGAGGACAGGACGACGGATCGTTGGTTGTTGGCTTGTTCGTATAGTGAGGAGTGTTCTTTAGAAGGGCCGTGCAGGAGAGAATTCAGAGATCTCGCCATTGATGTCGTCCTCATCGCCTAGGAGGGATTCGGAAGAGGCGGGAGCGCACTATTGAGGTGGAAAGGAGCAGCTGTCACACACCGTTCAGCTGTTCTCTATAGCCGCTCAGGGTAGTGGAGTTGACAGTTGGAGGCAGGATGCCTTGGAGGGTCGCGCTGGCGGGGATTTTTGGGGTAGAGAATCAACTCTGTCACGACCAAACCTAGGAAATCGAAGTGGATAGGGTAGTAAAGTCGAGCAGTCTCGCCTCTTTGTTCGGGGGAGACTCGGAATGTTTCAGGGGTGAGGGGCTTCGTTTGGAAGCGGCCCTAGTAGCGATGATGATAGCGGTGGTAAGGGACACAGGTGACGCGAGGAGCACAGCATCGAGGCAAGTTAATCTGCGCGAAACGCAACCGCGGAAGAAATAAACGGCTTCTATCTGCTACCCTGGCACTATTGTCCAGCTACTGCCATTGTGTTACAATGACGAAAAAAACATACACACACAGACACAACGGCCCATACATACACACACATGCACCAAAGACACAGTCATGCAGAGATAGGTCAATTGTGTACTCTACACCCGAACGCCTCACATAATACCAGCCGGTTTCTTTTCCCGTCTCTCTTTTACTCCTAGCCCCTCTATCTCATCCAGCGGTTGATTTTCTTTTCCCGAGAGAGCTGTGAGCGCTTGTGGGTTCCCCTTGGTCGCTCATGATCGAAGAACAGAAAGGAATCGCCACTTGCCCAACCGCCCCGATTTATTTTTCCCTCTTTTTTTGTCTACTATTGGAGAAGCTACATGAAATACACATTGAAACAGTTGCGCACCCCGCGGTGCGTGAATGATGGGAGAATGAAGTCGGAAACAACAAAAAACAATGGCGCTTGGTGAAGGGCTCAGAGATGAAGCTAGAAGCCATATGCAGCAAGAAGCAGTCGCCTGCGAAAAAGTGTGTTGGTGGCCGAGCTTCTTAAGAGCTCTGCTCTAAGGTCAAACTCAGTTTACTAGCTTCCTCGTCCACAGAGTCTCGCCGACCCGCAGTACAACCCCGTGCAGCCGCAGCAGGTAACGAAAAGCGTAAACTCAACACGTGCGTGCTTGTTTGTCGAAGCATTTGCATTAATAAGTGAGATACCACTGAAGAAGCAGTTTGTGGCTGAGTTGTTTGACGCGAGGGCCAAGACAGCGTCTGTAGTGATTCGAGGTGACGATACGATTGCAGACAAAAGAAGAGTCGACGGGAAATAAGACTATAGGAGTGAAGTAGAGATACCCAAGTAGGAGTTAAGCATCGAAAACAGCGCGAGAACTACAAGGACGATATAACGTTACCGACAAGCTGATATACTGCCGCGAACGTCAGATTCGCATAGCTGAGAAACAGTTAAATATGGTATTGTAGTATGCTTATAAAGTGCATAGGCAAACGCGCTAGCTGTACCATATCTTATATATGGACGATATCAAGAACGTGTACATCTTCTAAAAAAGTTATGCTTTACGATATGATAACTAATTAGTTTATATTGTTTGTTATACATCATTGAGCCGGTAGCATCACAAAGAAATGAAAGCCTTTGAAATTGTGTTAAGCTGATTATGCTGACTCTTATTAGGTACCGTTGGTATCCACCTCTAGCAAAATAGGTCCAGACCAATGGCATAGGCATTGATGAAGGCTGTTTCGATACTAAAAAAACCAAAGCTTGTCGTATAAAAGCTAGATTGTGCCTGGACCCTTCTGTAAGCAGAAGAAATCGTACGTATTCTACAGTGCAACAGATCATTTGTGGATTTCGCCCGTTGCAAATCTTGGCAGAGGTCGCATTCATCGTAAATGGCCAGTAAAATCAGGCATGTCTTTCTAATGCCTATTTAGTGCCTGTTGTGATACCTAACAGAACTTGAAACGCTGACAGGTAAATCCAGATGCTCGTCAGGGGCTTGCGGCTGTGTCAATGCCCAAATACGCGATTAGTAAAAGACTGCGTATATGTCAATGTATACGAATCGCACGATCGATTTAGCTTTGCCAGTTAGCGTGAGGAAATATTTTAAGGTGCATAATATGACTGCATTGAAACACAATAGAGACAAAAGGATTTTTTCAAATACAAGATGTCAAATTTGTCGGCGCCCAGAATACGAGTACAAATATCTTACTTTGCTATAACGACAAGCAAGCGTCGCAACTTCCGCTCAACACAGCGAGATTGCGAATAAACTCAATTAAATTTAACGTTAGTTCCCGGTCGTATGTTCATCTTCAGTGGGCAAGTAGACACGTGACGGTCCTTTTAACTCTGCTACGTTCCTAGTTTGTTCGGTGCGTATATGGCCTCTAGATGACCAGCTAGGTCGGTCACAAATGGCTGGCTTGCCAATTCCTAACTAAAGATCGTATCATAAAGACAGATGGCTTTGATAACGGACGACAGAGGCACTAAATAGCATAAAACCTACATCTGAGATCAAAGAAAATTGGTTCTCATATGGCTACTGTTGGGAATAGATTAAAGCAAAGTGGAATATACGATTTGGCTTCTGTTATTTAGCTTGTCAAACGACAACCATTACAGTTTGAAGAAAATTTATAAATATGCCAAGTTGGGACAAAAATATTTACTTTTATGGCTTTGCGGTTTAAATACTGCGTAGGTTATCGTTCGTCCGTCTGAGCATTTTCTAGCCAATAATAGAAGCTTATTTCCAATAAATTTGGTACCAATTGGCTCATTTAGGTGGGACATTGTTTATGTCAAATATGAGACCCGCAGATAGGCTTCAAGGCCGACCTTGACCACTAGAAGACATTCTAAACTGGCTGTATCACAACTAGGTACAGCGACTCGAAAACACGTCCACTTCTGTGCTCGTTAGGAACGTTCAAGCAATTGCGTCCGTGAGATCGTTAAGTTAATAAAATGACGTTCGGTGTCGAACGCCACGGTGGCATCATTTACCAACGAGAGGTTACTGCCTAGCAGCCACATAACAACAAATTGCTGCTACACATTCTGCCGTTTACAATGTTAGTCCTTTTTCATAACTGGACTCAGATCATAATTCTATTATAGGTAAAGAGCGTTTAAGTGTATATTAAAGGCTCACTAGTACTGTGATCGGTATTGTTGGATTTGTTCTTTAGATCGGGATCACTACTAGGTGTCGCTCAGATCGTATTCAATCATAGGCTGTTTCATCTCCAACAAAAATCGACGAGATAGTACTGATGCTATACTATAGCTATCGTTTTTTAAGCATATCAATTCCCTAATCCTTAAGGTAAGATAAACTGCTACAGGATTGCTGGTCGAAATCACCGTCCCACCAGAGGGCTCTTCAATCGCTAAAATACTCGTAGGCGAAATGTCAGATCTGCATCGAAGACCTCTTAGCTAACTTAACTCACCTCAGACGTCACTTCATGTTGGTGCAGGTACGCCGGAATTATTTCCAATCATTCCAGCTGGGCCCTTCGTAAGTAGCGCGACTAGCGATGCGAGATAAAGCAGCACAGATAAACGTCGTGGTGACATTCGAGCATAGTTAGTCGTTTATGTGAACCGATGGGAAACATAAACGCCTCGTAGAACTAATATGTACACGTGTGTGTCTCCAGACAAGAATTTATACTTAATAGAGCAGTACGCATACTATTGAAGAAAATTATTTAATAGATGAACGAAGACACTACCTAATGATGTTACCGAACGCTGGAATAGCTCGTTTTTACAGGTAATATTAAGAAAAAAATCGGAACGAAGGCAGAAGCTCAGTTATTGCGCGATTAGTTCCTAAATCAAAAGTCTCTATCAGATCTGAGGAACAAACCATTCTGTCGTATGTTGATAAGACTAAAAAAATTGCTACATTGTGTTTGAGCAGGCCGGGAATTGTGTACGGGATTCTGCTTAGCGCAGCGTTGAAGTTCATTTATCCATTTTAGCAATTTCAGCTTTCTGACGACATCGAACTATCGCCTGAAACCTTTAATTTAGCAGCTGCTACATAAAGAAGAACTCTTTAATAGTAAAAGATAGAAGCGGTTTTCTAACTACTTGAGGGAGACCAACCAGCTTGCCGGTTGTAGAAGACTCGAAATCATCTTAGGTGAGTTATGGCTGATGTTCTTCTATGTTAGCTCTGCCAGAGGTGACCGTTTTTTTTAAAGTTTCGTTCTCTAACGCAGCTTAAGCCTCCGATACGAACAGTGACAAAAATACCAACCAGATATTCATAGCCAAAAACTGATCAATGACACGTTCTGTTATGACGCATACGAAACGAGGTAGCTCGTCTGCGTCTCGTTTGGTTCGCCTCTATTTTAGCATCGGCTCAATTTATATATATCCAAAATTAGCATGGACTTGAATCTATATACAGGTCGAATTTGTTCGTGAACCCCAGGTTTTCGCACGTTTGTTTGTTTGTTTGTTTATGTCCCTAAATGTGTGTTTTTTTTGTGAATTTGCTTAAAAATTCTCTTCGATGTTAAGAAACGACTGTAATTTGATTTTTTATTCATATAGATTCATTAAATATAGCTACCTGAAGAGTGATTCAACTAAGTATAAGGTCCATTTAAGCAGCTCCAAAGTCCCTGTCAATTATCAGCTGTCATCCTTAACGCAGCTCGATAGAAAATATGAGACTGTTGATTGTAAATAACTTAATATAATTTTATTTAAATATTTACGAGAGTTCATCTTTATATTCTTCCTAGTCATTTACTCATTCATTCACGCATTTCGATTATTCATCATCATCATCATCATCATCGTCGTCCTTTTATTCTCGCGTCCATTATTCCTATTACTATTACCACCATTAATATTGTTTTCGTGAGTGTTTCTCTTTTTTATTTGTCCCGCTGTTTTTTCGATGTCACACGCACTCGACTTTGTCATGCGCACTTCACTCTTCATTTTTTCGAAGTACGCCAACATCCGCTCTGTTTTATTGGGACCCTCTGTCTTCCACGCGCAATTTTGCCGTAAAACTCGAGTCCGCAAACGTCCCTCTCCCTTTCTCTACCTCTCCCCGTCTTTCGTTGAATTTTTATAATGTTTCTTTTACGTAGTTGTTTTTATCTGCAGTGTCGGACTAGCATATAGGTCATCTTTGTTTATTATTTCTACAAGACGCCCAACGTTTCGATAACCCCCACAGGTCAACCCACTCTCCTTTTTCATCGAACTCGTTCTCGCTCTATTGCGTTTTCTTTTCTAAACCCAGAACCGAGTGTGTTCGCATCAGGCGTAGCAGACATTCCGAGTGGTAAATTGGCATAATTATCCCCTTGAGACTTTGTGAGATTGGCGGATCCTGGAGCTACCCCATCGGCGAAACTTCGATTCGCGCGGTCAAGTGTACTAGATCTTAAAGCTGTGACATATACTAGGCCCAGTTAATAAATCATATTTGAGTATGGCCTATCAAAATTTTTATCTAAATTTGCATTTAAGTCATGTTGCTGTAAGACCTTCAAACCTATCTATCTAGTGTGACATAAGAAATATGACCAAAACAGACTCGGCATCCGGAATCCGCCATAACGACATGTTCCCACCCGGTCTTCTGCTTGCAAAGGGTCTCAGTCTTCAATCCTTATGTTCTGTCCGTAACTACCAGCCTGCGCTGCAAGATTACTAGCTGTGTCTTGTTATGGTGGCGGTCCGTTCTTTCTGCCATCGTCGTCGAACCTTGGCCTCGTTAACTTAACAGCCAATAAAGTAAATTTTGATAGTGTCACATTGAGTACATTTGGTCGGGATCGATAATAGTGTCACATCATTCCATAACGTGTTGTTGTGATCACATTTGATGCCTTGAGGGCCTTAACTTTTCCCTAGGAACGACGAATAGGTTATTTATCTAGTTTACACGTTATTTGACATCATATCATTATTATTACTCGCCCGCGTTGTTATTGTTTACAATACACAACTTTACTATCGTCAAGGTCATTCTTTTTTGTTTTCTGTCTCTCTGCTGTCATCAGAGATCCATGAAGCTTTCATGTGCCAGCTCTGCACAAAGCGAGCCATATATTTACATAGATGTATACTGAGATACAGACTGAGTTGGCTGTATGGCGCAGCGACGCACCTGCCCGGATCAGTATCGGATCAAGCACTCCCGGATCATCACTGAGTCATTCTGAGTTTCGACTCGTGTTCCAAATTAAAGTTCGAAGATGTTGGGAGATTTGAGAGGCGCGCTGGGGCCGTCCCTTAACCCAAGAATCGGTCGAACACTTCACACAGAGCTATACTATTATTAACCCATTCTATTTTTACAGGTGGAGCATGTCGAGATGTACAGGTCGGGACGCTACGGCTAACCTGCACACTAATCTTATAATGCGTCTGGTAAAATTTCGCTAACATTTAGAGGGTTGCCATTATCCCGTGCCTGTTTACTGTACCTTTCCATTCCTCTCTCCGAAACACTAGGACTATGCCGACCTTCATCTATATGGTGTGTGTGTGTGTATATATATATATTCTATATAAATATATAGGTGACGTCGTCCATTCAATATCCCACGAATGCGGATGGCATTTTTGTACAGTTGATGACTATAATCGTAATCATAGAGATTTACTAATAATGTGTTGCTATATTCAAAATGTTAGTTTTAGTGCCGATGCTTGTTGACATTGCTGTTTTTAATGCCTTTGGCATCACTTTTGTTCCTATATAGGGTATGATTTTTCATCCTGATACACGTACTATGTCATTTAAATGTTTTTGCTAATTGACGCTTAATGGCTGCTTAGAGAAGAATCTGGAAATAGAATTGTATTAACGCCTTTGTCTGCCGGTACTGGCGGTCGAGGGAACGTTTCGCGGAGAAACAATCGTACCGATACAAATCCCGTAAGTTTCCCCCGACCTCCTGGCAAGACAAAAGCTCTCGTGCTATTCATATCTACTCTAATTAGAGTAATTCCTGGCAATGTAGTTATTCCTCCTCCTCCTCCTCCTCCTCCTTTTCCTCCTCCTCCTCCTCCTCCTCCTGCTTTTTCCTGTCGTTGAAATCTCATCTACAAACATTTTGTTACGTTTTTCATAAATCTTTCATAGCTAAGCCATATATTTGCGTTTGTCCAAGTGAGTTGGCGTCCATTTGTGGGAGAATAATAATGCCATCGGGAGAATGAGGTTCGATTTGTGTTTTTTGATACATGAGTTCATGCTGCGAAGTTTCCGCAAGTATTCGTTTGTGGGTACATGTTTTCGTGTACACTTGTAGATATAGCTACTGTTTCGTACGATTTCCCTGCTACGCTATAGTAATTATAGTGGTAGCCTGAAAATAATGTAGACTACTGCTGTGATCATCATTAATATAGATATAGAAAATTGAAACAAACCTAAGAACCGGGGAGGGTAATGCTCGTATACAAGCGGGTTAGTACTTGCCAGCCACTTGACGCTTAGCTTGGAACTAGTTACAGTCTTTTTATCCACTCCTCTTCGTTACCAATGCGCCTGGTGTGTGTGTGTATATATATATATATATATATATATATATATATATATATATATATATAGATCAGCATATTATGTATAATTATTCAGTAATATTTAAATAATATTGTTATTATTATATAATCATTGTCATTATTATTGTATATATTGTTATTAGTATTTCTCTCCAGTTATGTGTTTGCTTTATTTTTCCGTTCCCCTTGCGCTCATTCTTCTTCTTGCATTCATATAAAATATTATAATTACACTATGCTGATACTATCATCGTCATAAATTATAATTAGTATAATCAATTTTTATATTCTCTCTCTTTGCTCGTGATTCTTTCGGTGTCGGTACAGCATCTGATGTGTGTACATTTGACTTAAAATAAAAGACGCGGAGGAATAAATACAAATTATATAATTGTTACTTTCATACACATCCGACTAATTAGAAATTGATAATTATACTATATTTTATTATTAATATTACCACAATGAGAGTAATAATCGTGCTCTAATTCTAAAAAATCGTGGACTCTTTTTTAATTTTCCTCGCCTACCGCTTGCAATAATTGTTATTTCCACCTTTCGTTTTTTATAAATATATATATATATATATATATATGTATATGTATTATTCATATTGGCTAGCCGATAAAAATTAAAAACTAGCATATAATAATAACTAGTATGGTGAGAATGTAAGATGATGCACTAAAAATTAAGTTGCAACACATGAATCACATGGAGGGACCCGCCGAACGGAAAGATAGGTTCCATAGGAGGTCGGGTACCGCTGAAAGCGCGCACCTAAAAGCGAGTTATTGGAAGATACCGAGATTTTATCTGTACAACTATGAAAAAATTGCTAAAAAAAGCTTTGCTTAGAGACTCATTCAAATAGAGACAACCCGCGAAATCTCCAAGGGTGTCGCTATAGCGACGACAGTACTTAGGATTCGATCAGTGGTCGTAGCCATCGGTGTGTCGATTGGATGCCACGGCAGAAGCCAGACGAGAATCGGGCAAAAAATGCGTTGTATTTCTTCTTTTGTTTACTATAAACGAATCACGTGTTGATTTTCTCGTCTGAGATGACTTGACTTCTCTCTTACATATTCTATACGAGTACACAAACAACCGTTGCGGAAAGCTAAGGCTGTTAACAGTCGCCAAAAAAGCTAATGAAAAACAAGAGTCAAAAAGATACAGGCTGCTACAATAGCAGACAATAATACACAAGAGCAACAAATTATAATGTACAGCCGCAGAACGGCATCTCAGCCACGACGGCGTAAGCGTTCCCACGTACGTGGTAAGGAGACAAATGTGTGTACGAATGCACAAGAAATAGCCCCGCAGGGAAAAATGTACCAAGGAAAAAATTATGCTATATAGGTGAGGTCAGATTTTCTGGCTGAAACTCCATCATTGTTCTGTATAACAAAAAAAAGGACAAATTTAGCGGTCATCAAAGGGCTCCGAGCCTGACGGATAAGAAGGGAAAGAGTGGGTAAATTGGCGTCCATGCTGTCCGCTTCGCTTATATGTTAAACAGCAATTTCCTGAATGATGGCCACCCACACATTCCAGTGAGACCCAATTATGTCCACACAATGAATTTATTTGTTCTACAACTTCGTTGCTGGATTTTGTCGTATCGCTCAGTCCCTGCGGCCAGCCCATCCAATCAGGGTTCGGGCGTATTCGGGCCATCGAACTAGCCAGAAGCTGCTGCCCAAACACCTTAATAAAGCCAAACCAGGGCAGGCTCGCTTCTATGTGTGTGACGATCGTTGATTTCCTTCACTTAGTTAATAATAATAGTACGGCCGTCTACATTTTTGGGTGGAGGCCGTTCCATACCCAAGGCGTTAGGGGTCACGGAGACCAGGCAGAGTTTCGGGCGTGTAAGTCAGTCTAGGTAGGACTTACCTAGGGAAATCCTGAACCAAGTGACCTCCATAGAAATAATGCAGCGGGTGTGTTGTGTGTGCACCAATTTTTCTTGTCCTCCTTTTTGTGAGAGCTTGTATATTCCATTTATTTGTCCTATAATTCATAAACATATCTACATATGACGAAGTGGATGCGTAGGTGTCTCTATATACTTTATATAAATGTTGTCGTGGTCGTACAGGTATACATGGGAGATCTTGCGACTACTGTATGGTGCCAAGCAAAAGGCTAACTAGGTAATTTTTTTGTCTCTGGGGTTGTCCGGATCGTATCTGTCTCTTGTCGCACATCTGTCTGTCACACACGTCTTTGGTGGTCTTCCCTCGAACCCGATGCATGCGT
This sequence comes from Varroa jacobsoni, assembly GCF_002532875.2. Classification (NCBI taxonomy): domain Eukaryota; kingdom Metazoa; phylum Arthropoda; class Arachnida; order Mesostigmata; family Varroidae; genus Varroa; species Varroa jacobsoni. Next base: position 36,607 of record NW_019213442.1, read on the forward strand.
TTACGCTGTTTGGCCAGCAGTCCAGACGTAAACAGAATGTTAACTGCGATCTTGGTAGAGAACATAGCTTTTCAGGGCGGCGGGCAGATTAAGTTCAGATGCCCTATTCAATCGATGCTTGCCCAACTGTTGCCGAATTACTCGCCGGCAGATGTCCTTCAACGGAAGAGGTTCGGCTGAAAAACAATTTACACGACATTAAGAGAAGTGGTACGCAGAAAGTTGGGCTGGGGTTGGCAGTTAATGTATTGCTAACTACTCTTCTGCATAATTATATTGAAACTAATGTACAATGTTGTTTAAAACTCCAGGTGAAAACTTGCGAAAGTGTTAAAAAAAAAAAACCATAGAACGTCCGTACTCTGCTAAAGGTTACAGTTTATTAAGTAACCTGTCAAAAATTATTTAGGGAGAAATTCGGCCAAATTTCGGCTTAGAATATAGATTCACTCACTCAGTCGGTTGATTAAGGACAAATAATTTCCATCTTTCAGGTTAAGCTTTTTAGCTGTAAAGTGAGATTGCTTTGAAATATGCTATCGTGGCCGGATCCTAGGACCGCCTACATAAAGCTAAAACTTCGCTTGTTTATTATTATGAAGTACAAATAAATCAAGATTATAAATAACGTAGCGTTTTTCAAAAACGAATTATCCTCATGAAAATTGAAAGGTGGTCGTCTCTTCAGTTAGCTTCTCCCGGTACATCAAACTCAAACGAGAATAGCAACAGCTAACCATAATAGAAAGTGACGAAGAAAGATTGTACATGCTTCTAAAGACCTTGGGTATTTTCGACAGATAAAGACGTTCTTAGCGGAGATTTGTTGTTGACTTGCTCGGTCAAACGACTGCGGTAGTCGAGAACGGGGCCCCCTTAAGCTACTCAAGCAATCCTTTACGTTTGTATTAGAATCGGCATGTACAGCAACATCGAAACGTGCTGAACCACATGGTCCCTAAGCTTGAACTCTGTTTTGCGGGTTAGATTGCGAAACGAGGCCCGGAAACAGCCCACATCTCTAGAAATATGTATTACTCCTATTTTGTCTTTGTTAAACGGTCGTTATTTCAAGCGCTTCTTGTGACATCAACAACGAGCCCACATAATAATAGAATGCTTGTGCAAAAGGATAGCGATGCAGCGCCAGCTCTAGTAGTGCTTCTGGTCATCAGGGATTATTTTAAAGCGTTGATCTTAAGGTGTTTCAAAGTTAATAAATCAAGACTAATTTATTACTAACTTAACTGACAAAAATTAGATGGGCGTTCAACGAAAGTAAGGCTTTCCTTTACATTTCCTTAATCGAAACGGCATCTTTGGTATCAACATACAACTGACCGAAGTTCATGAAGACCTGTAAAAAATCATTCTTCGCAAATTTCCGCTTCTGGCGGTAAGCGAAATACCACAGTCGATTTATACACATTGGAAAAATGCTTGTTCTCGTTTAAGCTTTGTCCTCAGATTTCGAAGCACCCTGTAAATATATGGACGACCAGAACATTTTAAACAATAACAACACAAGCAATTTTAATTTCCAGTTATGAGCTAGCTTAAGTATACCTATAATTACATAATGGACTTACGGCGTTATTCAACTATGTACTTACGATCAAGTCCGCCGATGTACTTAATCGTGATTTCGCAGTGACCCCACACCGCGCTCACAATAGGATACAATTTTTTGCCTTTTAGTCCTCGGAAAGCTACTCCAAGGTATTGTCCATTGACAACAAAACCCAGCGTCCCCTCGTCCATGTCAAGGACAACTTGGAACACGTCCGGTACAGGAAACACTTCGTCGGATGAGCCCTGGGCCAGAACTGGGTATGTCGCTGGCAAGTTGTTCTTCACATCATGGTAAAGTCGATTTCGTCCAAGATCCCAGCCCCATGATTCTCCGTTACTGCCAACAAGACTTTGATACCCCACTGAATGCAAAGGAGCATCTCTTGTAGCCACACCAACTACGGCATGCGTGCCCCGTTGCCGAGTTGACCATTTTAGTTCCCACATATGCATCCCTCGAGTGTAACCCACCCGCCCGCGGATGCAGTCCGTGCTCTGGGCCACGGGATGCCTGCAATTGGTATCGAACAGTGCCAATAACACGGGGAAAGAAACTGTGTTTAGAACTGCAATTTGTTAACTAGTGTTTGGCAAGGGCTATCGGAATATAGTCGTACCTAATACAAGGCATGGGCTCAACAGCCTTAATGGGACACATGTATAAAAGGCACTTCACACAAACTAGACCATCTGAATTCTTTTGTTTTAATATGTTATATGCGATAATTTTAGACGATTTTTTTTATTGCCTTCATGATTATAGACCGAGCCAATACATGGCTCAGTTTATAATGAACGAATAACCAAATGATCATACTGCTAGAATATTTAGATTGTCGTGTACTAAAAGATAGCACGTTTATCAACCTGTGAAACGTCAGCCTGTCATCTTCCTTGACAAATATATTAAGCGATCGATCGTCAGGGTTCCAACTGTGACGTAACTGTGTTTCGAGCGAGGCAGCTGGCGTATCAAGAAGCATGCCTAACCGCGCTGGTCGCTGAAGATCTCTACAATTCTGTTGATCCCGTGTGACGACGGCCCTGCAAGTTGACAGAAACAGTAAAATCATACGTCTGAATTTGGCTAATTATCTCACGTACAACAAAAGAACCAGTCCGCAGCAACCGTTTCTTCATTTACTGTCGTGACGTTAGTTAGCCGTAAATTTATATGCACGTAAGAGATGCTCAGCTGTCTAACTCAGCTGGAAAAATTTTGCTTGGATCTAAATCTAGTTAGGGAATTGCATCGTGAATTCTAGCGACTCCTTTGCATTTTCCATATACAGTTTTATATCTTCATATGCAACAATAATATATATGGCTGGTTAATCGTTGTATATTGATTAGTGGAACTTCGATGCGTGCAGTCCACAACTGTGATATAGTTGTTGTGTACACCATAAAACCACCGGATAAAATCATTATTAGAGTTGATATCTACCGTGTACTGCTTTTCTTGACCTGTCTTTGGGACAAGATTCAAATAGCCCGCCAGCTAATGATACCTTCAGAAGACACATTTATATGCCGTCTGGCCTGGCTTTCTCCAGCGTGAGTATCTCCTCATTATTGTGCCTGTATACTTCTTGCTTTCTTATTCATACTTATGTCTATCATTGGCTACAACAGCTAATGCACACTACAGTAATTGTCATCACCGTGGTCGTGTCGTACCTCTGATTGCCATTGCTATCTTCTCCAACGGACACCACTTTAAGCCCAGTGCTGACGCGCTGGCCCATGGCGAGGCCCTGTAAAGCCAGCTGGTTTAGCGGTGAGTCAGTCGCAACAAGGGGAAGCTCAGCCGAAACTGGCGGGGCGCCCAGCCCGAGCAGTGGCGTTAGATTTGACACGGCAGATACCGACAGCTGACTTACGCGGCCCACGAGTCCGGCTCCGGGCTCGGCGACAACGCCCGCTGGGTGTTGCTGCTGTTGCTGCTGTTGTTGTTGTTGTTGCTGCTGTTGTTGTTGTTGTTGTTGTTGTTGTTGTTGTTGTTGTTGGTTGAGTTGGGCAAGCGCGATCTGTCCGGCCTGTTGTTGCGTTGCTATTGGATTGGGGTTCGCGCCACCGCCACCGCTACTGCCCTTATTTGGCCGAGACGACGCCCGATTTCCAGCCGGACTCCGATGATAGACGAAATAGCGAGCGCGACCGTGGCCTTTGCTTGGCTTGATGGCGCCTTTGTGCGTTCCGTGCTGTTGCTGGTTCGGATGGTGTTGTTGTAGCTGCGGATGCTGTGGGGTTCTCTGACCGCCACGTGAACTGCTGCCTCCAAGACTGGAATGCTGTGCGTTGGCAACTGTCGCCGCAGCCGCTGCTGCGGCCTGCTTCACGAAAATCTTGTGGTCCTTTAGCACGTATCGGAATGCAGCTGTCCCGTGGTAGATCGGCCCGCCAACACTTTGGATAGTGATGCTGGGAGCTTCACACCTAAACCATAGAAATCGTAAAATAAAAATGGCTTAGTAATATTGAGCTGAAGAATCACACTAACACGAGATGGAATAAATAGTATCAGTATCTTAACGTTTAGCACCAGGTCGGTGTTCTAGTTCGTCTAGCAATGAGTACATGCATACATTTTTTCGTTGTCAGCGTCCACAGGAAAGAAGATCCTTTTATTTTAACTTAGCCATAGTTTATTTCGAACGTTTCCGCGGTGCATATGGTAGCTATACGCATGATCAATTACATACATGCTTCGAGCTAGCCTGAAATGCACGCAGCTTAATTACTTGCTTAGTGTGTATGTGTCGTCTCGATTCGCCCTTTATTAGATTACTACTCACTGTTCGCTTGTTTTATGAGCAACGTGCACACATTGAAATTTGTAAACAAAAAATGTAGCGTTAACATTTACATTGTGCACTCACTATCACATAACGTGTATATATACAGTGGCATAAATACACAATCATTGTGCGGCAGGCGTTCCTTCATTATATAATGACAGTAGCTTCATCGGTAACGTTTGCTGGACTCGATCTATTTTATATGCACATATATATATGTATATAGCAGCGTTCCTGTATGTGGCTGCTCGTGCCGGTCACCAGGTGTGTTTACTGGTAGCGACCCTCGGCAAGAGCATAACCGTGTAAAGTACAGCACATGCGCTTTCTCGCTTTTCTATAGATATATATATATCTTCGCTTCTTGCATTCGATAGACCCAACTGGCTGAAATTACTGCACTGCCCATGCCGTTCCGAGTGTTTTGGCGGCTGCCACATAGAACGCTCGTTCATAGAAACACAGCGGGCTGAAGCAACGAGAAGTCGTGTCGAGCGAACTAGGCAGTAGCCGACGCCGGAGCTCAAGTGAGCCAGCGGCAGGCATAGCAAATATACAGGGGTTTCCATCAATGAACGACTGGATACCTCCATTCCGTAACAGCGCTGGTATTTAGTAGCGAGCTCGCTGCTTGCTATGGCTCCAGTCTATTTGGCCGTTTCGGCCGGCTCTAGTCCCAGCAGATGGTCAGGGTCGTCGGCATTTGGGCCTCCATTTCGCCCGCTCTCTCCCGCTTATCTTCCGTTCTTATCCCTAGAATGACTAACCCCAAAGGACTCCGAAGCTTCGGAGCAAGCCGGTAAAGCAATTGCGTTCAGCACTGGTCGCGCTAGCACTTTTTCCTGTCTCTTTTCATAGTGAAGCTCTATTAATACTAGTTGTAGTACTGGTAGTACAGTGTTATGGCCGGCAGTAGAAGGTACAATGTTGTCTGCAGAATACCATAGAGTATTACTGAGCCGCTGTCGGCACTGGCTGAACTGTCTGGATGTGTGTGTGTGTGTGTAAATGTGCGTTTGTGTGTCTTTCGGCCAGGCCATAACGCTTCGCTGGCGGATGCTCGTGTCTGTTCACCCACTAGCTCAGCACAGACTTTCTTGGGTGTTAGTCGATGGCTAGCCTTTGCTGGCTTGATGTGTCTATATAGAAAACAATGGACGGCAATCGAAAAGCTTTGCCAATGCAATCATAGGCTATAGCGATATACAGCTGCGTGTGACGTTACGATGACAAAAAGCTCTGGAGACACAATCTACTTTACCATCGACGACACTACTCTAACGATAGATGCACAAAGGTGATGTTACTGCTGCAGAACATTATTGCCACGCACTCCATTCACATACGATTCGACGACCCGTTACGGACATGAAGAAGCCAGGCTCACTGTGGTAGCAGCATCAGCAGCGGGAGCACGACTCGTTGCTTCAAACTTTCGCATATCGGACATCCGACTCAGCGGGTTTCAGAGCGTACCCGTCGTTGCCGCCGCCGGCACAGCGAGCTGGAGCTCGTACTCGCTTTCGTACCGCAGCTGAGGCCGTCCTCAGCGTTAGCTAAGATAGCTAGATGGGGTAGTTGGGTCTGGAGAGGAAAGTTGGATGGGAGGCTTATGCATCAGCAAAGCAACGCAACGCCTATTGCAGCGAGTACGACAAGAAATAACCGGGAACAGCTTGGTCGCTGTTAGCACGATTTGAAGCTGTCGGATTGGCTCAATGGTTGAGACACGTACGATTTCTGGATTCGGACTTGTACAGCCTGTGGATGGCATGACTGGCACTGCACATCCTAAATCTAGCTATTCTAGGCCACGGGTGTCGCCCGCAGCAAAAAGGAACAGAGCAACTTCAAGTAAAAGAAGGAGAGATAAACACAGCTTTCTCGCGGCCAACTTCGCAACCTCTGTTCATTTTTACGCTACGCTAACCTGGGTCAGCTTTGCTTAGTTCATCCTAGTCATCCTAGATTCGTACTAGCCAAATAAGATCATCGTTTTCGTGGGATACGTCGTCAGCGACAAAGCCAGAGCAGGCTACAAACACTGTTCGGTCGTGTTTCGCGCCTGGCTTTCTACTCGTTTAAGCAACGATGAAGCGACATGCCCTATTTGTATGCTGGTCGCTCGCGATTCTCGATATAAAAACGGCACCGCTCGCAAAAGCGCCTGCGACTTGTGGATCAGGCGCAGCATTACCAGCTCAAGGGTAGTGGCCACACGACCTGCGACAGGGAAATTGTGGACTTCAGGGGACTCCTCTGCAGCCTACTAGCTGACTCCCTGCACCATTGCGATTTTTTTACTTAGGTGTCGCAGCAGTATTAGCACCCGAAGGAAAGCTAGGAACGCTTAAGCAGATGCGTTGGGATGATTGTCGGTAGAGTGGACAACAGCCAGGATACGACATACGCGAGTCGGCAGAACGGAGGGTCTGAGGGCCTGGGCCGACGCGACCAGGGGGATCTGCAGTCAGCAACGGCAGCAGCCCACAATTGCCCGTTAGCCGAAGGGACGAACAACGGGATATGCAATTCACAACCTCTACATGTCTGGCAACGACTAGTCCACAGGCAGCTAAAGCAGCAGGAACAGAAAATACTAGTACGAACAAAAGTAGCAAGTAGCAGGAATACCAGCCGTGTTTGCTCTGTATCACTCAGCTGGCCTACTCTATCGAGGTATACGCATCCAACTGCCAGAACTGCTGCTTCTGCATCGGTAAGGCACGCCGATAAGGGCCATAAGGGCATGCTGATGCTGCAGCGCCGGCCGACCAGCAGGTCGGAACAGGCTCCGGAGGGTCTACTGCAGATAACCGAGGCAGTATAACAACTTTTATTTTTCAGCTATCCTTCTACCTAACAACAATGAAAGACAACAGCCCTCATGGCGCATACGGGTATGATCACTAACACGTATCAACGGCAGGACAAGTCGACGGGGACGTGGGGGTGCATGAGTTGGATCTTAACGGCGGCCTTACTACATGCAGACTTCATTATGACAAAGACCGAACACGTAAACTTACATGTGCACCTAGTTGTTCTCATAACGCGACAATGTGCACTAGCTCTCGCGCAACGTTAAAGGCGTCGCGTCAGTTTGGCTAGTTTCGTTAGCTTCGTAGCTCTGCATGAAGCTCCTTCAGGCAGGATTGCGGATCGATGGACTTAGCTATTGCTGTTTGAAGTGTTATGAACATATTGTTTTCTGGGCGACGCTAACGAACATCGGGAGAGCCGGACAACAAAAGACTTGCGGCGGAAGAGGAACACCAACTCAAGTGCAAGCATGGAATGACATTATATTAAACCTATGTTATAATCTGTAAAGAATTAATCATTTGCAACTTGTTCACGGACGCGCCTATTTGGCAATGCCTAAATCGCTCCGCTTTGCCGTCGTCGCAAAGCTCTATATCGGACCGTTCACTTTCTTACGCGGTGATATGACAGTAACAACTGATAATATGAAAATATTTAGAAGTTATTGTTCTCAGTGAACGTTTATTATGAACGCTTTCACTCAACTGCTGCGATCGTCATCGCATTTATAATCAAGTGGTCAAGAAAAAGACACGTCATGCAGCCACACTTCACGCATGAAGTTCCGTGCTATTATCTACAAGTGCCAACCAACAACGCCTGTCGGCCCATGGCGTGCTCGGCTTTTAATGAACATTGTGAAATCCCTATGAACTCCACTCGTTGATCGGGTTTTTTTCTATAGTACAAATACGTATCGTATCCAGATGAACGACCGCCTTTCTTTGTCCGAGCGTTCTGCTACCACTGCCACGTCAACCTGCATCTATAAAGCTTACATGCACAATGCCTGCTATATGCGACTGCTGTGCAAATGTATGCGATTAGGCAACTGCTGACGGTAACAGCACGATGAGGAAGGCTTGCTTTCGTTTTTCCTCTGCCTCGTGGGAGTGCTCCACATTACTCGTGGTAACTATCCGATCCATGTCATCCTCACAGAATCATTCTGCCTGTTTACGTCTGTTCGTAGAGGCAACGTTGGACCGCTGGTTGCAGCAGCTGTGACATTGCTCCCACTGATCGACGTGAAAGTCTTTCTAGTTTCGCCTGTTTGTCTGTCTATGTGCCTGCTTGGTAGCCGTTTGCGGCGCCAAGTCGCAATGCTCGGCAACAGCAGGGACAACAACAACAGGAATGCCAACAACATCATCAGCCTCCGCCGATAGTAGCTTGACGGTTTCGGCAGAGCTTGTCGGCAAACAGAACGTCAGATCCTGCTTCACTTTACAATAGCACATCACAGCATCGTCCACTATTGAGAGACTATAGACTGAAAAGGGGAAGAAGGCCTGACCAACTTGCGACTGTCGGCCACCGTCGACCCACGATCGACCCACAACCAACCCACGGCCCGACTGTCGTCCGTCCATTCTATCCTTAGAGAGGGAATGCGGGAGCAGTCAGTAGTGAAGGAGCGGTGAGTATGGAGTATTCAGGCGCTACCTTTCATGGATGGGCCCCTGAGAAGAACTCCCTGTTTCTTTGCTAGGGTGCCAGTCCCCCGTTCCTGTCCCTGACACTGTGCTTAGCTTCTCCCAACCGCTGCTATCCCCGACTCTCGCATTTTCTTTCCCCTTCGCATCGTGTCCCTTGGCCTGCTTGCTTGCTGGCTCTGTCTTCGTCGCCGTAGTTATCATCCTACGAGTACTTTGGTTGGCCTTACTCGCTACTTGCCTTCCCTTTTTCCTTACTTCTCTCTGATAATAGTGTAGCTCCAGCGCCACCACCACCGCAGCCACTAGGGCCAGCGACGATGAAGGCAATAGGGACGCCCTTCCGGAAGGGAGTATGTGTGTGGGAAGTAGGAGGTAACCAACCGGAGTGTGCCAGTCAAGCCTCGAATCGCTTAGGATGGCCTGGTGGGCTCGCTAGGAGAGGAGGTAAGGGATGTGCCGAGGACCAGTGGGACAACGACGGTGGTGACGACGACGACTACGATGACGAACTGGGACGAACGAACGTTGGGGGGAAAAGGGGGTGTTACTCCCGCTGCAGAACGACGAGAGAGTGATAGTGAAAAGGAGGAAAACGACTGAATAGAGAGGAGCAGATAGAGAGAGAAAATGAAAGAGGAAGAAAGGGAATTGATGAGAGGGAAACGAAGGGGACTTGGGGAACGAGTCAGCTAGCGAAGAGTCAGAACGATTGAGAGAGCGGCAGGATTGAGCGGTATAAGCAATAAGGCGGGTTGGATGTCCAGAGCGCAGCGTTAGGTGGCGGTGGCAGTAGTGGCGTGGGCTATGGCTGTTTGCTGTATTGTAGAATGTGCAGAACAGGCCCGACGGGGTTGAGGGTAAGGCAAGAGAGGACGAGGGGTTCGGGGAAACGATACCAGGCCGTCGTCAACCGCCTGCCGCTTTTGGCCGAACGAAGGGAGGTCAGTGCTGGTACAACACTGCTGCTGCTACACCCCAACCTCACTCGGTTCGCCAGCCGCTACTTTGCCATTGTGAAGCCTGCCAGCCAACCCCCCAGCCGGCCTGTCTCCAGGCCTTGGTGGTGTGTCGTTGTTTTCGCTCTCCCGTCGTTGCTGTCGATCGCTGCTGGCGCTCTTCAGCCCCGGCCGTCGGGCCCAGTAAGCGAGCAAGCAAGCGACTCCCAAGTTTGGTCCTTACCCTGGTCCTAAGTAGGAAAGACTGGCTGGGAAAGGCGTTAGCAGCAGTGAAGCTTTGGGGATAAGGAGCATAGTGGAGGGGCCATGGGTTGACAAAGCTTCTGCGACGACGAAAATGCCGGCGAGGCTGCCTGTGGGTTTCTATAGTACCATTTCCATGCATCTCGCTCCATCCCATCCCATCTCGTGTTTCCGAGATCTCTCTGTCTTTATCTTCTCTGTGTTGCCGTCCTACTGCTTCCGCCACCGCTGACATTCCCTTCCACCGCCGTCTTTTTCCGGCCGAAAAGACCTCAGGGTTCGATCTAGCCGAGCTGCGCCGTGCTGCACCGTCGCGCGACTACCATTGCTAAAGGCACTGCCGCTGCAGCCCTCATTTGGCCCTCGTAGTCTCTGCAGCCGACTCTTTGCCATTCTCGGGTCGAACTGCCAGCTCTGCCTACACGATACTCGCTGTTCGCTGACTGGCTGGTTCACTCGCCATTCGTTCCTCAGGGGGAACTCAAATGGCGACGCGAGGGCGGTTAGGGTCGAAATGCAAAGGTAAGTTTCGCATGTGAGTGCCGCCACCCAAAATGCCGGCAGCCTACTAGTGCCTGTTCTCTATATCCTCGCTGTGCCTGCGTACGAGCGTGACAGTCTCACCAGTGATGTAGATGCTGACGGTGTAGCTTACCATGTGTGTCGATGTACTCGTTGGTGTACAAAAAAAAAAAGCTCAGCGGCGGGGAGCAGCGAGCAGCTCGAAGGTTTCCTTGCAGCTTGAAGATTCGTGGCTAGCAAGCTCGAAGACTGGTTGCAGAAAGCACCGAACCAACGAGCGAAAACAAAAACCGCCACAGCGCATAGAACACCATACATAGGAATATTAGCAGACAAAGACGGAGATGAGCGCGAGCAGTAATGCATAGGCACGAGGCGAGGCAATGACGGCGACGAGTGCAGCAGGACCCCCGAATGGCGTCGTTATCCGAAGGAATGACGACGGCAAAGTGGAAATCTGAAGGGGGCTCTGGAGAAGTAGCGAGGCTTGATACAAAACTCTAGAAGGCTTAACCTAGCCTTTGCCACCGCCGCTGTCGTTGCTGCTGGCTTCGCTTGGTGTAGCCATTCTACCGTTTTCCCTTGAGTGAGCCAAACGACAAACCCGCAAACAGACAGAAAGACAGACAACATGACATCGAGAGTTAGCGAGCAAGCGACTGGTTCCTGATGTTTGGCCGGTGCGGGGCTTCAGAGGTTGCCCAAGTAACATGAAGAAACAATAGCAAAAAGTGGAAGGGGCCGAATAAACGTACGCAGCCCCGGTTACGGAGCACAAGTACAGAACGCTTGAGACTTGGGGATTTTGTTAACTGGGAGAAAAACACGACAGCATCTAGGTAACAAGGCGTTTGCGTACCTAGTTATCTGTCTGTTACCTACTGCCACTATTGTTTCGGTTAAGATAAACAGCACCTGAGAATTAACGGGTCTGTGGAGGCAGCCGAGCCGCGCTACGGGTCAGCCAGCCATCCAGTCACTCCCATCCCTTCCCCACACATATGTAAATGTAATCGCGCGAGAACGTAGGCCGTTGTTAACCTGCTACAGCTGCAGTAGCTGCTGCCGTCCCTCTGGCCAACTGTGCTTACGTCATTGAATCGACAGTGGCTTTGGTAGTAGGAATCGAAACTGACTGACACAAAACAACTCAACGTATTGGAGAACGTTCACTGAAAATTAGGATCTAGCCACGAAACTACACGTAGAAGAGACAAGAAAATGAAGAAGAAGGCAAGGTGTCCGGTATACTTTATATGCCGTTACACATATGCTTTCTGAACGGAGACTTTACCATAGGATGCAGTGCTGATTATTTCGGTTTTACGGACGAACTAGATTGAGTAGGCTCATCATTTTTCGGGAGCCTATGGCATACAAAAGTTCACATTGAATACAAATGTAAGCAGACGTTTGTTGTGTGATACGAGTTTTTCGACAATGCCAGCGTAACATCCTTGCATGAATACTTCAATCAGCCTATCGATCCGTGTATTTTACGTAGGTGCGAGTGTTCGCTTTCAAAACAGCGAATAGATATATGCATTGGTAGTCTAGCTGAATTTACAAATTCTGTCAATGTATAACCCACAATAACAATGATCACCTTTAAAAATTCGGTTACCAAATAATCTAGAAAAGCTGCAAATATGGAAACTCTACTTGTCCGACGAAACGGCCTGACACTCTTTGGCGCAACATGTTGTCTTTTAACCACGACAAACTATCATGGTAGAATCTTTCCTGCATCCGAAGAAATTTTCCACTGGAGTTGTCATGGTAGCTGAACACAAAAATACATAGAAAACACTTCGTATATATACTTAATTCATATTTTCACACAAACGGTGACTGTGAGGAAAAAACTGCCCGCTACTTCACAGGCAGACCCATGGCATTTTTCATGAATGAAATTGAACAGCGATGATAACGATAACAATAGCTAAATAGCTAGGTACAGGTAGGCTTAGTCCCCTAATTTTGTCAAAACAAGCTATGATTTGTCTATAAATTCGTAGTCAACAGATTGAAATTATGAAAATTATTATAATACTGAACTGTGCCGCGCACTCAGCTAGCCTATTTCCAGCAAACAACGTCGTTTTGAAAAGATCTACATAAAAACCTGATGCCATGCAGGGCCCTTCGTAGATCGAGCCGGCTTGTGTTGGATCGCCTCGCCAAACCCCTTGGCCTTATGACGTCGGATCGATGCCTCGCCGAACCCTTGCCGATCCCGACACCCCCTTCCCCCGACAACGGCCCTGTCAGACCGAATTTAACGAAGTCTGTTGGTTTCTGCTCGCAGTGTTGTTTCCGTCGCGTCTCATCCCGTTTCATTCCCCCTGTCTCGTTTCAAGAGTCTGAGGTGGACTGCACTGGTGTTATGTTGCCAGTGTATGTAATGTACGCCACGTTTCCAGACAGCCAACCAATAGCAGTCCATTGCTCAGGCTGCAAAGGTATAAGGTTCATAGTATATCTGACAGTGCTGCTGCTGCTGCCGCCAGTGCGATCTGGGCGATGCTGACAATGGCGTGTTGGTATGGCTAGCATTACAGACGTTGCACTGCACCACATCACACTCCTTGACGGGCGGGAAAAATACTGCTGCTACTTCGTTTGCAGCAGGAGTAAGATTACAGCCACGCACAAGTGCACAGAGGAAGCGACAGAACAGTACATGCTTTAGGCTTCACTTCACGGCTGCAACGGCGATGCTGCTGTTGATGATGACGGCAGTGGTGGAGGCAGCAACGGTGGTCGTCGTCGTCGTTGTCGTCAAATCGTCGTGGCAGCAGCAGCAGCCCTGTCGGCAATGGCATAGCCGCCTCCGACCTGCAACCGAGATGATGAAGGCAACGACGGGAACGGCAGCGTTCAAGCTTCAGCCCTAGTCCCACTCCCGTTTGTTGCTACCACCGCCGTCGCCGCCGCCGTCAAGCCACCACAGCCCCCGAGGGCGGCCGCATCAAAGGCTTTGCTCCCTTCAACCAGCTAACCGTACCGACGGAAAGCCCAAAAGGACTGCTGCAAGCCGCTCTACGTGGTAGCAGCACAGCGAGGTCTTTCCGAGGCCGGCGCCGCTGTCGCCATCAAAGCGAGGGGCTTTCCCTTCGCGATGCGAAGCCTAAGCAAGCGACTGTGTGAGCTCGCTAGCTAGCTGGCTCGCTGACTGGCTGGCTGGCTCACTAGTACAAGCAGCAGTCGTTCTAACCCCAACCGTAGTGTCCCCTCTTCTCGATCTCCCCAGACTTTACCCCTGGTTCCCCTACCGCGCCTTACCTCACGCCATCTCCTATATCCCTGAGAGCAAGTCAAGCAGCGGTGCTGCAGCTTCAGCCAGCAGCAATGGTCGGTTGGACGGCCGGTCGTACTCGCTAGCAAGAGCCAGGGCTACGCAGTTGTCGAGCAGCAAGCGGCAAGCGTCTTCTCTCGTTCGACGCCCCCAGATGCGGCACCGTCACTGCTCTCGTCTGGACCCCACAGCTCTTACCTCGCTATTTCCCCCCGCCATTGCCATCCCACTTTGCTCTCTCCTCGGCTTGCCATGGCACAGCCCCATTCAACGGCCATTCTGCTCCCCAAGGATTTCCCATCCCAGCGATGAATCAGCACACATTCTATACACACACGGACGCACGCCCAGGAGCTACATAGAGGAACAGCAGTATACGCACGTACACACACACACACACACACACGCTCGCTCACACACGCTCATAGTGCATTGAGCAACTGAGCAAGTCGCCGAACACTACGGAGCTAGGAGGCCTCAGCGGCACTTTGAGCAAGCAAGCCATCCTGTCGACGAGAAAGAGAAAGCGATCTAGCCTTCGACCGAGAAACGAATAGCTGCTACCACCACTTCGGCGGCTGCGGCAATGGGTCGAGTACCCCCCAGTCCGTCCCGTTCCGTTGAATCGAGCCAGCCCGAGAAGGAGCCGAACCGACCGAGCCGAGTCGAGACTACCCCACCAGTATGGCACGGAGGAGCTTCTTCTAGCCAAGAGCCGTCGATCAACGGTCGCTTTTCGTGGTGCTACCTCCGTGCATCTTCCCATTGCTCTCTGTCTGAGCCTGTGTGTGCGCCTCTATGAATGTGTATGTGTGTCCGTGTTCCTCTGGCCTCTCATGCGCCAACTAGGCAGCTAGCGAGCAGAGTGCAGCGTTGCAGCCGCAGTCGAATCGCCGTCGTTTCCACTGCAGCAGAGCAACGAGCGACCATCGCCTCGCGCCACCGGGTTTCGAGCGACGACCAGAAGGGACTAAAGAAGGGGGGAAGTAAGAATGAGTGTCAGGGTGCCGGGAAGTTGGGTGGCAAGTGGAGGGTTGTATAGAGGCATGGGATGGGGTAACGGGAATAGCCTTAACCTCAGCCTCTGCCTGGGATTGTTCAGGGCTGTGCAAGAAGGGGCAGGCGAGCAGGCTAACGGCAGGCAGCCGTCCAACTAACCCAGGCACGAAAGCGAAGGGGCGAGATAGGGCTAAGAGGAGCACAGGCTCTTCAAGCCTCAAGCGTGACAGTAAGCCTGGGCCAGCAGCACCGGCGTCGGCGCTGTTTCGTTTTCCTGTTTTCCGCGTGCTGCTGCTTGTACTGCGAACAAGCAAATCGGGGTCCGTTCGTGGGTTTTCTTTACAGGGCCTACTACTGGTGTGATACAGTTGCTGCGGCCCCCACCGCTGAGCTTTGGACCTTGCCTCCTCCCAGGACTTAGTCTCCCTCGGAGCTGCAACCAGCAGCCTCCCAGCACGCATTACAGTACGGACCACGACGACGACGACAACAACAATGACGACAAGTGTCTGGCAGCCATCCCCCAGCCACCATCGACGAGGTTCGAGGGCCACTGCTGCTACCGTTCTTGAACGTAGCAACTTGTACAAGGGAAACACCGGGGTAAGGGTCGCTCGAAAGGGGCCAGAGTTTGAAGAGTATCTAAGAGGCCGCAGTAGTGAACGCTATTGCTATTGCTGCGGCTGCTGTTGTTGTTGGCAGTAGAGAAACATGTTTGTGCTTTCTAGCAGCTGCGCCGGCCTCTCTGCCGGCTCGCCGCTTGTCGGTCGTCCGCTCACTTACAGTGCGACGAACGGTACGCGAAGGCCTATGCCACTGGCAATGCAGCTAGCTTGCTTGTGATACTACTACAAATTCTCGACCGAGAAAGCTGCTACCATCGTGCCACATACGCAAACATACACATAGATATACATTCAGCGTCCGACCGCTGCCGTAATACCGTACACTCAAACACTAACTGCGACCATCGCGGATGTTGCTACTGTCGTCGCTACTAAAATTGTAGTAGAATAACAAACGGTTAAGCAGCAACACCAACAATCGCCAATTAAGCTGCCAGCAAAATGAGAAACAATCCCTCAAGTCCATGGCATCGTCCATTCATTCCCGAGGTACCGGGCACAGTGGGACCTTCTGCAGTAGTAACATCGACCATTAGCAACAGCATCAATAGAAATAGCAGCAGAAACTATACACAAATGCGCTGCTCGAGCCCCTTTCTAATGCCGCGATATTTCATCATTGCCTATCTTCCAATCCTCCTTCTTTGGTCATCGCTCCCACTAGGTAGCGTCGCCTCTGGCCGATTCCGGTCGTGCCTGACTGTGTGAGTCGTCCGCAAGTCTTTCAGACATTGGACACGGTGCTGTTTCTATGGCCATTCCAGCGTAGTACTAACGGCGTGACGGCGTCGTACTGTGCAAGGGAAATGGCCCGTGCTATATGTTTGCTGTGCCCTCCGTCTTGTGCCGCCTTTGCGGCGTACTAGTTTCAACACCTCATTTAGATCACCGGTGTAGCTCTCGACGAAACAGCACAAGCGAGGAGAAACACATTGGTTTCGGCAGAAGCGGAAACTGTTGCGGGCAAGATTAAATAGCAAAAAAGAAGCATGTAAGTTGAAAAAAACAAATCTACAGGAAACTACATCTTGCCGTCCCCCATCGTACTTTTTGAGGCTGGTTTCACAAACCGGACGAGAAGTAGATGATGACAAAGACAGCGTCAGTAACAATAACAACGACTGAAAAAACAAAAATAACCCCAAAAGTGCAAACAGACAGCAAAAAAATACTGGCCTACATTACTCGATCGTGACGCAGTTCGCCGACTAAAATCTAGAACCAGTTTGTGTCGGCATCGTACGTCTCAACTAATTTACAATACACAATCGGCTGAATGAGATAGAAACTTGTTACAAGAGATTTTTTATGCGTTTGTTTAGCTTCGGAGTTGGCGGCCACAGTTTCAACAAACATTTTGACAAAGTAACAAGTTATCTTTGTCCAGCTGTAACACTCTCCATTTATGCATGTGGCCGATAGGGGTTAGTAGTTTGTCCTAGAAATTTACTTGGCTTAACGGGTCTACTCGATTAAAAATACAGCATAACCAACAGATATACTTGTAGAGTGAGCACACAGTACCGTATATAGCATTTAGCAGAGTGCATAATGGGTTTTGCATCGTTCTTAGCCAGTACGTGCACGTTCGTCGTAGTGAACACTTTAGAGTATTTACGAACCGTTCATTGTAAACATTCGTAATAACTTGCTTATTTTAAGATATCCTGTGTAATAATTGAGACAGACTGATAAAGATACGCATACGAAGTGGTGATCGAAGCTTCCGCGTGCCCGGGTCAGTAGTTTTCATTGTTGGCAAATATGAGGCAAATAAGGATCCAGTATGTCTTGACAACAATATGATCGCAAAGTATAACAAAATATACGCTTATATTACACTTCAGGAAAGTATCTCAAAATTATCCCGTTGTGTTACGGTACGATTTCGTTTCGGTATCAGATCTTTTAGCTCATTTAGGGTGGCAAACTATACCCTCACCAAAGCCAACGCGGGTTTCTTTTGTCGAAGGTGGGCATCCGCAACCAATATGCAAATATACAACCAAAATGTCGCAGTAGCTGCTCTTATCAGAAGCCGCATTGTATTACTGAACGAGCAATTTAAACTCATGCGATATCGGTCTTGCACTCCGCGCTGCTATTCGCTTTGTCTTCCGGACTTTACTTTTTCTGCGTTGTTTTTCTCAATTTTGCATATAACTTCGACAATGCCCATTCTACGAGAAACGTACATCAAAGTCTTTCCTCGTCGTTCAGGCGCCTTACGATTTTCTTGCCCGCCCCCAAAATCCTACGAAGAGCCTACTTCCCATCATACTACGGCACTGTCTCTACGCCTGTCGATTCCACCCAGGGCTCGTGCTGCTGCTGCTGCTGCTGCTGCTGGTGATAGTGATGGTAACAGGCCCTGTTGGCTCTATCTACCCCCTTCGTCCACATTTCCCATACCCCCGCTTGCTTACCCCTCGGTTCCAACCGACAAAGCTATCTCCCTGTCGGCTTATATTTGCTGGCTGAGTGGTCGAAAGACCAGTCCACAAAGCAAGCAAACCGGCAATAGGGGTAAATGCACCGCAATCGCCCATGGCTCACTCGGTCTGCGCAGTTATCGACACGGCAGAAGTACACACATCCTGCTACAGGCATCGCCACACTCTCGCAAGCCGGCCACTCTCGGTATCGTCATCAACTGGGGACTGGCACATGCACACTCAGAGACAACCACGCGTAGAAAGCGCGCAGCGGCGACTGTTTGTCGGCTTAGCTTACTGCTGCTGGTCGCCTCATGGAAGCTACAGCACGAGCATCTCCTCTACTTTTAGCAGCACTACACTGCTGCCAGCGCCATTACGACCATCTCGTTCGTCGGTGCGACAAGCACTCACTCACACACAACAGACAGACTTAGAACGAGCGTGTGCGGTCGCTTATTCTCTAGCCCGCTGCTTGCTGGCTCTAACCCGACGCTGCCGAATATTGTTGTTACCCCATCATCCAGCAGCCTGGCAAGCCTACCCTCGTGCTGAGCACTTCACTCGCTAGGTCGGTCGGGTCGTTCAGCTAGCCAGCCAGCCAGCGGTGCAGCACAACGCGCAGAGAAGGGCAGGGCATCGAGTTGCTGCTGGGTCAGACGGGATAACAGCTTGGGGGTAACAAGGAACGCTGTCATGCTCCTCGACAGTCTGTCTGTGCTCGTGGGCTCAGCCCAACTTCCCGATCGCCCTCGACGGTACTCCGATCTGCAAGCTGGCAGCAGGCACACAGGGATTGCTGGCGTTCTCGATTCGCGCTGCTGCTGGCACATCCTGACTCTCATCGGCCCAGGCTCACTTCGTTACGGGCTCTCCGAACAACAAACGACCTAAGGCTGCTCAGTACAGCAGTGTTGATGTTGGCGATGGCAGTAGCTGTCATCCTGAGAGCTCCTGTTTATTACAAATAGCACTACTATTGCTAGTAAAGGTTTTGTACAGTATTGTTTATGCTGTTCGTTGACAAAACAGCGGCAGCAGCATCTGTAGTAGCCCTAATCGTTTTTGTCTTTATCGTCATGGCATTGTTATGGTTCTAACCCACGTTGTTATTTATAGTCAGGATGGAAAAAGATCGTCGGAAAATCTACTGGAAATAACGGGGCTAGAATTGCCCTAATGCCACGTTAGCGATAGCTATAGTAGAATTTGCAGTCCAGAACACCTATGGTCGATAGCGCTACCAGAGGGATGCTCTTCTGCATCGCCAGATAAGTCGGCAATAGTTGTTGTACCTTTAGCCTTTTACTGAACGAGCAATTGACCTTACCCGACAACAACTATGCAAGTTATTAGCACGGAAGCGAAAGAGAAAGTAAGAAAAGGTATTACGAGTGCTTCACAAGCGGGCACGTAAGTGGTCATGTTGCAGCGAGATGGTATAATGAGATCGGCTGGTATCCTTCGTAGCTAGTACAGGTCTGAAGCAGTATGCAATGGACGCCCTAAATGACGATTTTTTCCATTTTTGTACTGAGAAAATGCCGCCCCACTGCTATTGCTACCACGGATCCGGAGTCGTTATTAGCTGTCTACGGACTATTCTCACACCCGGGTGCGTCAGACGTTGTAAGAGGTCGAGCCAGAGGCGCTCTGCAGATCCTCACCGAGTTGTTTCATCATTAAAAAAGATTCGGCTATCTGTTTGTCGAATGAATTTTAGCAAAACGTTTTCATGTTCCTGAGCCACATATTGGCGTTGTATCTGTGGACCCCCATCAGATGCATTCAATTGAGAACATTCCGTATCTCGACTAAGTCTATGAGACCTTCTAAAGCTCAACCATCGTAGCACTGACCGTCGCTGCATTACTTCTTACGGCAAAAACTTGAAACAATGTTACAGTGTTAATATATATACCTCAACAGTGGCGCACCCTGCAGACGCCTGCTACCGCTAGCCCGTCTTACTTCGGCTTCTGCTTTTGACCCCGACCCGCGCGTTGTCTCTCTGTTTGTTTCGCTCGTGTTCCCTACTTTATATATATGGACACATACATATATGTATATATATATATATATATGAGAATCTCCTGTGTAAGAGCCTATGCTTGTCTGACTGCCTGTTCAGTTCTGTGATTCTCTGCAGCACGGTTATATCCATCCGGTAGGAGCTGAGTCTGTTCTTTTTCTAACGGTACCACTACCGCTACTGCTAGTGCTTGTGGGGGCCCCACACATCTGCTCCGCAGGCCATGCACGCCACAGCGGGCTAACACAAGTAGGACACAGGACTAGTTGGCCCGTCTGCTCTCGAGCTCCGGCGTTCATTTAGCAGCACAACATCCGAAAGTCGCACACTAGTAGATTTGCTCACCAGCTTGTCATCATCGTCAAAAGCAGGCTTAACACTGCGACAGCATAAGGCTGGACTCGTGAACTGCGGGATGCATTAAAACCTAACTGTGTTAAGCGTAATAACACAAGTAGCCAACGCGGAGATCGCTACCTATGCAATATATTACAGCACTAGTACGGTTAATGATAGTACTCAATAGTTGGAATAATAGTCGACTTAGTACAGAACGCAGGCGCCACAATCTTGAAACCGGTTACATATGGCAAAGGTGACGAGTCCTACCCCCACCAACGGCAGATTGCTGGGATGACTCGACAAGGTTACGAATGTTTAGTAATAGCGGCCGTCTCTAACGGAGTCTCGTGTAGCCCGCATCGGCACTATCCAGTTAGTTAATTAGCTATACTGGCAAGGATTGCCCGTTAGCTCATGCTGTCACTCTTTATGTTGTTCACACGATGGCCGACAACCTTTGCGGTGACGTTGACCGCAGCATTTTTCCGATGTAGAAGGAAACAGCGTGCGTAACCCAGTGCATTATACAAGGTAATAATAATTTGAGAACGCAGTCTTCAGTGGCAGATCAAAACTGCCCACCGCCTGACAATGTCGGTCTCTTCTTACGGTCAGAGACCCCCTAGGCCTTTACGCTATTAAACACTTTTTTGTAGTTGCGGTTTTTTTGTGGCACGCGTGCGGGCAGGCGATCGGTCGGTATGGGGGAGCGATGCAATATTGAGCGGGGCATCTGTCAGGGTGACTCCCAACGCCAGCTATTACCCCGTTTTCTGCGTTGGCTTTCTACGGAGATTACAGCGTTGGCTACATGCTACAGCCGAACATCAGAAGGATTTCTCAAAAAAAAAAAACGGTGTTTTATTAACAATATTCTCTTGTGTTAGCCTCAGAGACGTGCACCTACATGTTGTTGAGCGATTTCCTAGAAGTTCAACATTTACAACCACGTTTTGAATCGGTCCTTTTCCGGTTTGCTTTTCGGTTATAACACGAATTACGGGCAAGCACTGCCCCTATGACAGGTCCATATCAATGATAGCTTGTGGTAATTCAGTGCTATTCTATTATTATATAGTCCATGGTGTCATACCACTTTCTATCAGTTCTTAGTACTACCAATACATAACTGAATGCGACATCTACCAGTAAATGGTTGCAAAAGTATCGTACTCGCTATAGAAATATGTTGTTCATTGTTCGTACATGTATTTCATTCACTTCAATAGAAGAACACAACGGTCATCGCGTCTTTGTTGTTATCTTCTCCACATACCCAGCAAGCTTAACTTACATCTTGACAACTTACTGAACAGTGCGACTGGTGAGGAACAGCAACACCAGCAGAGACGAACCTTTTGTGTGAAAGCTGAGCTAGCTAGTTGATGCTTCACTAGTGATAGATCCTATTCGTCCGTTCCCGCGCAAGTCGTATCCAACTCTACTTCCCATCCGCTCAGTAAACAGTGTAAGGCGTACTGCTTCCATCGCTACCATTAAAGCAAAAGGAAACCTCAAAAGCAGCATCTCGTCCTTCGACGCCCAACAGTGTTATCCAACGTAGAGCCACTATCACTATCCAGCCCGCTAGTTTTGTCAATCTGTCCAAAGGGTCCAAAAAGCCTGAAGCGGAATGCTTGGTGGAGCTGTAGCGGCGGTAGCAGCGGTCCAGAACAAGAATCAGACGTGGGCTTGTTTGGGGATACGCTTGGTGCTCCTTGGTCGGTTCCTCTGTATGCGTGGGGAGGTCGGGGCCGAGGGCGGTGGAAGTAGGAATCGCTTTTGCTCGATGGATCTGGGTCTGCCAAGTCTGGACGACCAGCTCGGCAACCAGTTCGGCAATTCAGTCGGTGCCTAAGAGGGCGCTTTCTCTTGTTTTCTCTCTTCCTCTATTCGGGGGGTATGAGGCAGCACAGCCTTCTGGGGGGGGGGGAGCTTGGCAGGGACTAAAGCGGATGACTCGTTGGCAGGCGAGTCCTGCCAGGCCTGATCTAGCGGGGATTGGGGTGCGGGAGTTGGAAGCTTGGGCCGGTCGAAGACCCGGAGTTCTCTCTTAGTGGTGCTGCCTGTATGGCTGTCTGGCTGGCTGCTGTTGAGCTTCGGATGGAGGACGGCCAGGCAAGGAGTGGCTGCCTAGGGAGCCTGTTTGCCTGCCCAGTTGAAGGCGGATTCTTGGTTGGTCGGCAAGCACTGATCGGCTTCTCCGCTAGCAGCACTCTGCTGCCTCTGTTCGTTGCTTGTCTAGCTGGCTGTCGTTTTCTATCTCCTTCTTCTCTTTTTTTTTCTTTTAGCGCTAAGTCGTTCGCGTTCCATCGTCGTTGCTGTCTTTCCTGTCTGTTTTCCTGCTGCTCTCTTCTTCACTAGCTACTGCTGCTATTCAATGCTGTCTACCCTAGAGACACCGACCGGCAGCAGCGAACGGCCTGCCGACGGACCAAGCGACCAGCCAAGGCACCGACTGGGCGACCCCTCATTGAAACTGCGCTTTCACCACTACTTGCACCGCCAATGCCACTGCCAAGACCGCCACCGCTATCATCACCGCCACAACCATCGAAGTTCGTTGCCCCTTTTACCCTTGCCATTCCCCCACAGGCTCCCTAGCCGGAGCCTTGCTTGCCACCATCACTACCCAGTACCACCATCTCTGCCGGTGCGGGAACCACCGCCTTAGTTTTTCCCCTTTCAGTTCTCCTTAGCCCTCAGCAACGCTGCTACTATACTACCCAACACCATTGAGGGGCAGCAAGGAGCTTCCATTCCCCATCAGCACTACGACCATCACCGCTACTACAGCTGCTACTGCTGGCTCCATTTAAGCAGCCAAGCTAACACCACCGCCACCATCACTACCCCAAGCCTGCCTATACGCTACCCCACATCTCTTCTATCCCGAGCTGTGTTTAGTTGCTGCTGCTGCCGCCTTTTCTAACTGAGAGCAGGCAGACAAGCCAGCGCGTCGAACACCCCTCTGTCGTCCAGCAGAGGCGGTGGTACTACTGCTGCTGCCGTTCAAGGCGAAGGACTTCGGGGATATGGGAAAGACGGACGGGTAAGCCAGCAGGCGGCGGCATCAGCACTAGGATCTGGCGCCGGGGATTCGTTTCTTCGTTCAGCGATGTGGGGGCGGGGAAAGGGGAGAAGTAAAAAGACGACCGATGGGGGAAGCGGGGAGATGGGGTAAGAGTGCGTAGGGAGTGGCTGCTACTAGTAGTGATGGTGGTACTGCTGCTGGTGAATGGGTGTTGGCTGGCTCTCTCAGCGACGGTGAACCGCTCAAGTCGAGAGAAGAGCGGCAGGCAGACACGGATGTCTTCAGCCTGCTTACCAGCTGGCTAGACAGAACCCGCTTCCTTTCTGCTAGCAGACTGCAGCACTCGTCGTAGTGGCCAGCATAGAGTGGCAGCGCTGAAGGCGGTTGCGGCAGCGGTAAAGGAAGGTAGGGCGAGGGGGCGAAGGCAGTCAGCCTTCGTTCTGCCAGCAGCGGTCGACGGCCATCGCAATAGCAGCGGTAAAGGCAAGAGGCATGGCGGCGGGGATGGTGTGCTGGTCGTCCTCGCCCTTCCTTCCCCCGCTTTGAGAAACCCTTCGTGCCCACGTTCCGTCGTTCCCTCCCCACAGTAGTCTCCCTTCATTCGGTGCTACTCTTCCCTAACGCACTTCCACATCCCACAGACAGCAGCAGATTCCCCCTATCGTCCGCTGCCATCTGCCGTCGTCGTTGCTGCAGCCCCCGGCGTCGTCTCCTCCCTACCACGAAGACCACCAACGCCACTTTGAGTCCTTTTCGCCCCAGTCGCACAACCAGACCGACGTCCCCCAACGTCGCTTCACTAGCCTTAGCCTTCCTTAGCAGCAGCAGCCGCAGAAACGCAGACTGCACTGCAGCAACACACTCCAGGAAAGACCCGACTCGAGTAGAGCAGAGCCAAGCCGAACAGAGCAGCAGCAGTAGGAGCACATCCCCGACACGATGAAGACGAGGCCAACGACGAAGACGAGAGAAAAGGAAAAGGAGGGGCAGGAGACAGGCGAGGCAAAGCGACCAGAGGCCTCGAGGGGACAGAAAAGGAGCTGTAGTAAGCACCGGTTACCGGCTGCTGCGGGGTTCGCCTGTCGGCCCACCGACGAGGATCCACTGGGACAACCGGCCAGCGAGTCGATCGGTTCGCTAGAAGCAGCGGTAGCCACGGCCACGGCAACGCAGACCGACCGACTGAGTGAACGACCGACCGACCGAAGACGGTGGTAACGATGGCTGAGGAAGCTGGCCGAAAAGGCGCTTCGGTCCCCTTTGCCAGGCTACCCTGTCTGCCAGTCAGCCATTCTCTCCCTCTATGAATTTACCCTAGGCCTCAGCCGACAATAGAAGAAAACGTCGGTTCCACCATTGGACCAGCGAGCGGCGTTAGTGGCGGCTGTTTCAGCAGACTTCCCATTGCACCAAGAGCAGCAAGAACCAGCCTGGAAGTGGTAGCACAGCAGCGGCACTAACGGCGGCAGCAGCAGCAGTGTGTCTAACGGTAGCAGCAGCAAAGGCACAAGCCAAGGAAGCAAGCTTCGAGGCTTCTCTTTTCTTGGCTGGCTAGCTGCCGGTTGGTGGGCCGACAGAGTCATCGGTCGGCTGGTCGTCGCCACCGTGAAAAAGGCCTCCTGCTGCTGCTACTGCTGATGTTGCGTGTGCCTCTACTACGTTTCCTTTCTCTATCGCTGTTACTGCTCTCCAGTCACCTTTCGCAAGCGGCAGCAGCCGCATCACGGGCAAGCACCTAGAGAAGGGAGCACAGCCAGTCAGCCATCCGCCGCCCACCAGCAGTAGTTCCACCGTTCATTGCCGTCGTTGCCGCCCGACTATATTTCCCGTCCACCAAACCCCAAGCCTAACGGTCTTCACGGCGGCAGGGCGCTGGCTCCCCTTTCACCGCAGCCCTTCCCCTGCCACCGCCGACCAGACACACTATACTACTATCCCGTTCACACAGTCAGACGCGAGTGACGCTTGCGGCCCACGCTGTTACCCCCCACCGGGAACCGACGGTCGCTGCTCGCTGTATCCTGTACACAGCAGAAAAGCTTCGCTCGCCAGTTACCTTCACCATGCACTGTGAGCCAATCCCATTGCCGCACTGGCCATGAGCAGAGCGCAACGGTGGCATCAGCACTGACATAGTAGAGGCTGATGTAACGTGCGATGGCGGTGGCAAGTAGCAGAGCGCAGCGGGGTAAGAAAACTGCGGCATCTTCTTTCCCTCTCGCTTTCGCTCTCTTCTTCGGCCCTGCAAACCCTTCTGCTACAGCAGCAGCAACGGCACCCGCAGGAGGTCGGAAAAGCGGGTTTCCCGCTGGCAGTGGGCGTCAACCCGGTCGTTGCCTGCTTCCGCTACTACCGCGCGACCACCGTTGCTGAAACTCCCGTCGCTCGATTGCCACCGCCTACACCTCTGTCCAAGCAGCCACCCACCTCCGGTTGCCCTCGGTGGGCATAGTGCCTGCGTGTCCTGTGTGCTACTACTACTGGTAGTACTATTAGTAGCAGCAGCGGTCGTAGCACTGCCGCATATGGCCGCCAACCACTCACTACACAATCTATTGCCAAGTCTACCCCACGATGGAATGCTATGCCTCAGCAGCCTCTATACCTTCCGTCTATATGCCAAGCTAGTGTGCCCTGTGGACGGATGACTGCGGGCTCAACGTATTCCCGTCCCTCCCCCTTCAAATGGCTCGTTCGGGGATGAATTCCTGTATTTCCTGCTTAGCTGTATTCAGGCAACCGTTGGAACCGCTGGCGGCGCGAAATAGTAGACTGCTGCAGTACAACGGCCGCATGTGATGCCAGTCTTCTTTGCAAAGTTTAGACGTTCCCTTGTCGACTAGCAGCGACTTACTATCGCAACTATCGATGTTTAAGAAAGTAAACAAGTACGCAACAATATGCTCAAACATAACCTTACCGTTCTGCCGACTAATCACCATTTTCGAGTCGACAATAACTGCAAAAACAAGGGAGAGCCTGCCGAGAATCAAAGACCAGAACACCAACGCTCGGAAATTAGCTGCTACACGGTTTCGACTCTTGTCGCTACCTTAGCTTACACTACTGCCCATGACACCCACGTCAACTAAGCGCTATAGCCTGCTGCTTTTATTCAGCCAGGCCTTTGTTTATATGCGTAAAGTTGTATCAGTACTGCGTTTTAAGCCACCGTTGACTACGCAGCCGTTGCTGGCTGCCTTTGGCAGATACTGGCTCTGCCGGAATAGCGTGATACCGCACAGATACCAGAGACTTATTTTTAATAGACATCGTTATGTCTATGATTACGTAATTCATTCAGAGAAGATGCAATTAGACCAAAAGGCCTAATTGTGATCGGTGGCATTTTTTTCAATGATTTGAAACGACTACAGAACATTCTTAGGCCATCAATTTGCTATTAGCCGTCATCCCGGTCGTCATATTCGATGAAGTTAAAGTTCTCACGACGCCTTACAAATGACGTCAACATTCGTACTTACGCATAGCTTTCCACATAGACGTATAATCCCATAATATTTTACGTTTTTTAAATACGAAACTGTGCCGAGCAGGGACATGCTATTGTCACTGGCCTTTGTCGTCATGTCGTCGTAACATGGCTGTTGTTGTTGGGTTCTTGTTCTTCTCCCAAGTAACATGTCCGCTTTGACTCAGTAGATGCGACACCACTACCGAAGCGACTGTCGTCGTCTGGTCGGCTTTGATGTACCTACCCTCTCGGTCTGTGTTCACATGACCGAACCGAACAAAGCTCGCCTTTGCATTACGGCATACTGGTTGTACAGGACTGCACTGCGTAGGGACTGCATGTCCAACGGTTCGTCGTCCAACTGCTTGTCTTTCAGAGTCTGTGCCCAACTGGCAAGCTGGCTCTCTTTCTCTGGACCCCCATTATACGTTCCTGTCGGCGTGCTGCTCCGACGCCGTCGTTCTCGTCGTTGATCTGCTACGTTGGGGCGTTGCGTTTCATACGCGCACGCCGACCATTGCCGCCATGCATTTCATGGCGAGCAGAACAGGCGTGCCGGGAAGCGACAGCCAGGGAAGGCAGCAGAGGGCTGCTCTCTGCTGAGATGGGATGCGCATCCCGCTACTCCCCGCTCTTCGTTGCTCCTCTGGTTTAGCTCTGACTACAGATGGACGAGGAAGACGATGGCGATGGCAACGGCGACTAAGGCGGCGGGCAAAGCGACGGGACCGGCACCGCTACCGGCGAACGAAGCAACGAACAACCGAACGAGCGAGAAGCAACGAACCGGCCGACCAACCAATGTGGGTCTGTCCCTGTTGTGTCTCCGGAGGGGCCGGATGGCTGGCAGAGACAGGCGCCCTTTAGCGAGACCGAGAAGGAGCTGCCGCTGCGGCAGGCCAAGGAGTGGCGTTGAGGACCGGGACACACTTGGGGCAGCAGGGAGCAGGCAGGGTCGACGGAGGCTCCGAGGCTTAACGCAAAGTGAGGCTCTGCCGAGCCCCGCCGAACAGAGACCCCTTCCTGCGAGAACCCACAGTGTGCTCGGCGGTGGACATTCGCCTGCCTGCGACCTCCCAGCTGGTCTGTTTTCGTCCGCTCTGGCAGGCTCTTCTCATCTGGGGTAACGGGCGAGAAAAGGGAAGACTCGACCCCGCGCCTTTTTTTCCCATCCGCCACCCGAACGACAAGGAATCCAAAGGGACAAGGGATGTAGGAATCCACCGCCGCTGCAGCAGCAGACAACCCACCGACGACAAAGATGACGTTCCCAAGGCTAAGGAAGCAGCCGTGCCAGCAGGCTCTGCCGCCTCGCCTCGCTTCAGCTTGCGCACGGCACCCATCTTGGCCGTCTCGTTTTACGCTAACTGGCTGGCTGGCAGGCCTGCCTGCTCGCCTGCAGTTTTCAGTGGACTGCTACAAGATCACTACGGTGTATGGCAGCAGGCTCGCAGACAGGCAGCAGGCGAAGGTCCTCTTTCGGGAGCCTGACGGCCGCCCGGCCGGCTTGCCTGAATGCTCGCCACCACCCCCCATCACCCCCTACCCCCACGAAAGGAGCAGGAGGGAACAACGACGAAGAACGCTGGGGCTGCTAGCTGCTGGTGGTCGGCCAGCAGAACCGAGTAAGAGCCCACAGCCGACGGCCAAACCGACAGCCAACAGCGTCTGTGGAAGTGGAGGACGCGGCTGCACGATCCGCCGGTCCCATCAGCATCCGTCCTACACTGCTCTTCCCCCGGCGAAGCAAGTTTACCCCATCCCAACCAAAACCTCTCTGGACTCCTCGGCACATTGCTGCTGTCCGGAGCGGCGTACTCCTATGCTGGTCGGCTTGTTTCGCAGGCACCACAGGGCACGCAGGCTGCTGGATGTTCGTCATTCAGGGCACAGGCCTTACTGAAGCTGCCGCCGGAGTAAGCGAGCACTAGTGGAGAAGTGTGGGGTGGTGGGGGTGGCTGGATGACTGTGGGTAGCGCTAGGGGTTGAGCGCCACTAGCTGCCTGTCTGCTTGGCATTTGGGGAAAGAACCGCCGCCAACAGTGTGGGGTCGGTGACGAGCGGCAAGTTCGGCGAGAGGGTGAGTTCGATGCAGCAATGGGGTATGTTAGAGCGGGGTTCGACGGGTGGAGGAACGACGAGTCGAGGCGAAGTGAAGTGCGAGTCTGTCTGGGGGATGGGGGGTGGGTGGGCAATCGTAGTGGTTGCATTGGCACTAGCAATGGTGGTGGCGGTGGCGGCTCGGTAGCAGTGGTACGACTAGAGGCCAGGGCCGAACGGTGGGGCTAGGATAGAGTAGCGCGGATGGGCATAGCCACCCCGCATGGGGTTCGCTGAAGCAGTGGGGACACCGGGACTTGAAACGCCTACAGGCGCCGGCAAACAGAGAACCAGTCGGCAGGATGGAGGTTACAGCTGCAGCGTTGGCAGCTGGACCAGTCTGCGGAAGCACTCCTCCTACATCATGGCTGCAGCAGCTGTAGCAGCACTGCATTCAGCAGGCAGCAGCGTATAGCCAGTTGTCAGAGTAGGATGAGAAGAGATTCGTAAGGGGACCTCGAAGAGTAGTACTAACCTATGCTTAACCGTTGCATTATACCTCACAATCAAACACCCCAATAGAGAGCCGACACACCGGCCTGCTCGATAGGAAGATAAAGACTCAGTAAGCCCCAGCAACCCAGTGTTAGTTGCCGGTTTCTGTCCTCTTCCCATGCTCATATAGCCACCGCCCCCCACAGACCAAATCTCCCCAACATAACCTCCACAACGTTCCAACGATCAACCCTCCACCAGCAGCAGTATGGCTCTACAGTACCCTGCCTGCCCTACGAGTTTCACAGTCTATGTCTGCTCAGAGCTTTAAGTTCCTACCACCGCCATCGCCATACGATGCCGTGCTGACTCTATACAAAATGGCCTACTGCGACGGCGGTTGATTTGTTCCTAGCTAGACGCTACTCTCGTTGCCAACACGCAGAAACGCCAGTCTGGCCCGCATCAGTCTGGAAGGCGAGTCGACTGCAGTCGTGCAGATATCCAGCTCTACAACCTCCACAACAAACGGCCCTAGCCACTCAGTTATCTTGAACGCGGCGACGACAACAACGCTAAGCGGAAAATGCAGGAGGGCAGTGGTAGTATTTCCAGTAACAGACACGAAGGTCGGATGCGGCATGCGACCGCACAGAGGAACCGCATAAAGAAGTATCGGTCTGCGATCCACGGCCGACCAAGGTCTTCCTTTAGCCGACGTGCTGGACTGACATCGAGTGCTGCTGTTGTACTGCCTATTGAAAGTTATTGCGTCAGATCCCTTAGTTCAATCCGCCAACTATATGGCTTGCCTCCTTTGCCTCCAGTTGGGGTTAGCGGAGTAGGCAACACACAACAGTGGTAATAGTAACAGCAGCCGGGTCGGCGACTATCATAACGACTAAGACTATGGCCTCTATTACTACTAGCAGAGCTAACTTGAAGGCCATTAAGGCCAAAATAGAAACGTTACTACTGATAGTGGTAAGACGGGCGTGCTTGCCGTGCTCAGACAGCAGGCGAGCGTTGAACGCAGCCAAGCTCAGTTGTGTCGTTGTGCCTAAACCTACAAGCCTCTGAGCCTACAGCCAGCTAGCTATGGCCAGCCCCGAGTTCGACAGGGGTTAACACTCCTGTCGTAGTTATTGAAACGCACCATGTCGACAGCACAAAAAACTGCCAGCAAGCACTCTAATAGATAGACAAGTTCGCAGACAGAGGCAGTAGAAGCGAACGTACGTAGGGCTAAACCGTCGATGTAAGTATGTTGCACGGCGAGCGGGCCCTTGCGGCGATTGGTCATACAACGGACGAGTGCCGCCCCACGGATCTGGTAGAGACTCTATAGCGACGTAGTAGATCATTGCGGACCAACGCCCATCCGATCTATGTGGTGATACCGCAAGTGACAGTTATGCTCTATACGATGTTGGGTAGAAAAAAACTCGTCATCAACTGGAGAATGGCGGATGGCCAGAGAATTGCATTCAGTCGGCTGTTCTTAATAGTAACTGTAGGTGTACTTCTGAGCCCCTATCTCCTACCGCATCTATGAGCAAAGCTGGAACATAATGCTGTCTGGAAGCGACGACAGATAACTACTTCATTTAGTTGCTAGAAGGATAAATTATAGGTAATTGCGTAGAGTAAACGCCTCACAAGCATCAGTTACAGAACGAAGCTTACCCAGAATATTCTCTTGATTTGCTATTGATGATCAATATATATGTGATTAGGTAAAATTGCGTCAAATACAGTATAAAGAAAATTCTGTTTAAGTAACAGCAGTGGTTTGGGTTTCTAATGCATTAATCGACCATTCACTAACCGTCTAGTGGGAACTTCAGCCGCGATAAAGAGATCATTGAGCTTGCCTCTCACTGCGAACTTCTCTTCCTCGATTGCCTAAGTTGTGGCAGCTGCAGGTGCGGCGACTGGCTTAAAAGGACCATGGTCGCATTAGTGACCTTCGTGAATTCTTCTTCCAATAATAGCTTCCAATGGTGAGATGGTGCAAACGTCGCTCCGTCATGTCCTTGTAGGTTGCATTGCAAAAACGAGGTTAGGACAAACGCCTTGTTGTGCCCGCCTTATATCTTACGAATCCTCTATTATTGCAGCTATTCACTTCGATGTAGCAATATACCACAATTCTGATAAAAACCACGGAGCTGATTGGCTATTGAGATATCAATTTTGAACTAGCTCTTCTTTGAACAGTCTCTAGCAGAGATTACAACGAATATGTAACATAATCGTGAAGTTCTCTCACATCTTATATAAGTATCTTTATGACTGTGCAATGGTAATGTGATGGTCTAGATTCGAATCCGGGCATAAGCACACTTCGTTTCTCGCTAGAAGGGAGCCTTTTGAAGCACAACTTAACGGTTTAAATACCGGCCGTAAAACTTGCAGCGTTTAAGGTAAAAAAATGTCAGGATTATAAGTTAGGCGGCTAATAAGTTTGTCAACTCTGTTCTTAACGAATGTGACGAATATGCGAAATATATAAAGATAATTCTATAAATCCACGAGACGTACATATGTAGAAGTTAAAAGTTGACGAAACAACCACTTTCAGCTGAAATTTCAAAACTTACGAATTAGAACATCAATCCTAGTAACGAAATTGTTTTTTTGGGGTCTGAAAAAGCGTCGTCAGGTTATCAGAGATGCACAACTCTGGGGAGTTACCTGTATTCCATAAACGAGTGAGGTAGTACTAAAGGTTGATTTTTACACTATACACATCGCAGCAACATTTGTTTATCTAATAATAAAATGCCCGCTACTTAGGCGTTGAAGGAAATATTAGACCATTTAACTACTTAATGATGAATAGTTTGATTAATAAATACAACGGGTAATGGCAAAGAGCGGGTCCATGACCTCTCAAGCGTCAAACGTTGCCGACACTCACAGAATGTTTGTAACTATTTCTCTAGAACTGTTAGCAGTAACCGAGTCTGAACGTCACGGTAATCGTGTTGTGCACTTCATAATGGTTTCATGTTTAACATAATATTAAGTAATGATTGATTAATGTCAAACGTAAGTTCCGTTTCCCCCGCATATTTTGCCCCTTACATCCAAGCCATATATTACCATTGTTGTGAGGTGCGCGTAAGCCAGCCCGTCCCCCATACGAGCAATGCATCATTTATAAACTGCGGGCCGCTTGCTTAATAGTTGGTGGAGAAATGTGTTTTCTCTTGTGTAGACAAGCTTGCTTGCCCAGTCCTCTTTCTTGAGCTGTTGTGACCAGCCAAACTCGCCGAAGCGAAGATTTTCCTCCAATGACTGTTACTGGAGAGAAAAGCGTCAAACTTTATTTGGCCATGTTTATCAACAAACTTACGGTGCATGCGTTTCGAGTCTTTTTCTGGCCCCTGCACGGCAGGATGAACCATTGTGTTATCGTGCTTTTATCAGATCAACTAACTCTTGTTAGTGACTATCGAAGATACCGCTGAATTGCCTGTTTAAAAAGCTTAATGCGCGAGGCAGATAAGACGTTAGTTTATTCCGACAGAAGGGTTCCCTGTAGTTAAATATCCTATAACTAAGCGGAATTGATCAGGCGACAGCAGCCAAAACACGCAATAAACTAATATATATATATATATATATGTATATATATAGACGGCGTTGTCGACATAGTGAACAGCTAGTGGAACGTATGAGAATGTTCGTAGCACCTTATGCTTGGCCCAAGCCTCGTCTGAGGCTAACCATGTTACCTAGATTTGTCTTAGCGTGTGGAGGTGCCTGCCGACCGTATCGATTGTCCGCATTGTAATCCGTCGCTACCGCTTCTGATTATGTAATGAAGATAATTTATGGCTTTTCTTTTTAAGCTGTGTTTCTTTTTAATTTTATTTCAGGCCAGTTAATGTCCGCGTAATGTTGCCAAGGGATCTCTATATAAAAACGGCTCATAGCTCTTGTGGTCGAAGTACCCGAACATGAATAGGGGCCATCATTTCACTATACAGTTTTTAATAAATTCAAGAACCTCAAATTATTTTTCCATCCCGAAACAGAAGCTGTCCATCGTTCGCTCTTTACTTAGCAACAAACTATCGCAACCAGTTCGAGTAAATAATATCTATATACAAAACGCTGTTTCGCGGTAATAGCACTATGTTCCCTTTTTCAGATGTATCTTGGGAATGAACATGCACACCTCAGGTTGGCGGATAAAGGGTGTCTGGCTTCTCTCAAGCCATCGGCTAGCCAACTCACCTCGAGTAGGTGCTACTGTCTATTGTCACTCCTGGTTGACGATACTGTTAGTGAAAAATGTGTGCTGGCATCGTCATAGCAATAATGAAGATCACCGCAGTTGTACCGCCAATCCCGAGCGCGTTAGTACGTAACCCCGATGGATAGTGTCGGCAGCCCCCGACAGGTTTTGTCCGATCGAAGTCTCTCGTATCGTTTCCACGCGGCGTCTTTCTGCCGCCGGGCTGGCAATAGTCCACGTACATACAAACCCAGCCCGAATTATACCGCCAGCGAAACTGGAGGAGAAAGCAATATAATGCCACGTGGTAGCAACGGCAAATGACGATAATGGCAAACGAAGCAACAGCAGTAATGAGGATCATGGCAAGGGAACACTGAAGTGAGAAAGGTAAACCCTTTGAGGGAATTCTGTGGAAGGGTACATATGTGACTTAGAGCACCCCTAGTGGACTCAATGGGTGATTAACTCTAGTTGAGTTTGTTATATTATAAAGCGGCGATGGCGGTAGTTACTATACGAGAGGAACGTCTGTAGCTCAATAAGTGTTGCTGAGAAACGACCGAGACATTTTCGTCTGATTTTAACAACGCCAACGAAGCTCGAAAAGGGCACATATTCAAGTTTTACTGAAAAGTAGCATTTCCTGTACATGTTTGTTAGGCAGATGAATTACTACAATCAGCGAAAGCGTCCACTATAGAGGACGAAAAGCCATTAACAGTGGCTAGATGAGGCTAGCAGACAGTAGCATGGAAGTTTTTGTCTTAAGACTGATTGTTTAGTAAAACTAGACAATATGATAGTTCTAACTAGATTTGCTGTTTCTGGTCGAAACAAACAGTGCCGCATTCGTTGCCTGAGTCCCAGCTTCGGTATGTTTGCTTTCTTTCCACCGGCGCAGTATCGGAGAGGCCAGCACACATCTCCAGACACTTCAATAGAATTGAGTGATCTTGTTCGATTGATCCTTTTACGTGGGCCCTTCCAGTTTAAGAAGCGAAATAGTTATTGCCGTATGTTAATAAACGCCGGTATTTGAACGAAATAAAAGATAGAAATGACACGCTTCCGATACGGTCCTGGCATGAATTCACTACTGTGAAAGGAAGGCCATCAATAGCCGATGGGCCTATTATCACATGGGTACAACACTTGTGTGAGAAGGTATCATTGGTTCAAGTGAGGAAGTCGAAAAGACTTTTCACTTAAGCCGTTGCCGTAATTTTGCACGTTGTTTATAGGCTACAGTTCACCTTCCTTTCGAAGTTCGAGCTTCGGAACGAATAGTTTTCATATTGTGAATAATGTATGGCACACGTATTGAATCATTTCGTGCCTCAATGTTAACTCAGGTCCGCTATAGAACCCCAGGGGAACCAACCTGAGGTCTCGGTCAGATTCAGCATCGCTGCGTATCAGGTAAATCAAATATCGCCATTCTTTAACACAAGGCTCAGCTTGATAACAACAATTTTCGGTACCAAGCGCGATACGAAATTCGGTTCAAACGATGCGTGTTCAACACAAAGAGCTAGGGGCCAACTTGTTTGATTAACGCCAATTACCAATATCTTTGTTTTGTCAATGTAAATAAACTTTCCTCTGTGCGATCCGTTCGAGGCTAACAAACAGATCTAAGTCATCGATGTGCCATATATATATATTCGACATACTTTCTTCTCCTATGGTAGGGGGATGAGATTTAGGCAGAGGTTTACGCGATCATCGTCGTTAGAAAAAAGCACTTTACACAGCTTATACGAAAGTCAGCGTGTTCATATGGGGCAGATTGTTCCTTTGCGACCAGTGAACTCGACCATGTGTTTTAACACCATTATCGTCGGCAGCAGACGGGAAGCAAACGCTACAGCGGCCGAGCCGTGTCCACCATAGCCGCTGACATTGCCTTTTGCCACCGCATTAGTCATTTCTCTTTTCATTGAACAAACAGAGTATGAACATGCCCCCAACGCACAAACGCATGCATACAAACATTCATGCCTATACACACACGCACGTTGCAGAGAAGAACGGAAAACATGCCAAATTGGCTAAAGGGCCAGGACAGATATCGCAGACCTTCGCCGGCAAAACGGTAGCGGTATCAGCAAAGCCAACAGCAGTATTCAGAACATCGGCTACAATTTACA
Source organism: Varroa jacobsoni (assembly GCF_002532875.2). NCBI lineage: Eukaryota > Metazoa > Arthropoda > Arachnida > Mesostigmata > Varroidae > Varroa > Varroa jacobsoni. The sequence continues at coordinate 72,363 of NW_019213442.1, forward strand.
AAAAGTCCACGGCAAAACGTTGGCAACATGGTTAGTCTCATCATTTTAAATACCATCATAATCACTACAGCATGGTGGGCGTGTGACGGGTATGACGTCGATTACACACGAAAGTAACCCGTGTTTTCAATGATGAAACCCCTCAAGATATTTTTTCGCAAACTGGATCATTATCTATAGCAAGCGTTTGTTGTCGTGCAGCAAATTAATACACAAGGTCCCAACAAAGAAAGTAGCTCGTTTGAAAACGAGATCCCAATCGTGGTTCGAACGCCTCGGCCTAACCGACAATGTCTAAAATACAAAGCATCAGGAATATTTGCTGGTGCTTGTACCTTAACTACGCTTGTTCTCGCGTTGTGTTGCGAAAAAAATGAAGAGATCAACAAACCGATTGTTGTGTACTGCCTAAAAAAACTAAACAAGTAAATGACTTATTAACATAGAAAAATGCCCTGGTAGTAATTCAGTTGTCCACTCATTGGAAAGAATCGATAGCTGGCATCTCAAAGTACCAGCTTCGTTAAACTTTTCCGATCCTCGATCGCTAGTAACAAACTGAAGTCACACACGTAGAGGCGCTTTTAGAGCGAGCCATTGGATAAAGGACACCAAATCGACTGGTCACCACCGCACACCTGAAAAGTCCCAGCATTTACGTATCGTTGGAACCCAGCGCACAATGACCAAGATATGAGCCCGACACTGAACGTGGAGAAACGCACATTGGCCGGAGGTTTTGACTCGTACTGCTGGCTTCTTGTTCTTCTTCGACTAAGGGCGACTGGTAAAAACATAAACCAAGGAAGACTAACAGGGAAATGTGACTCACCGCCTATAATAACCTCGTAAGCTCGTTGCCACCTATGAAAAAAAATTTCTAAAAAGACCTGAGGTAAGCAACAAACTTTGTTGGCTTTGAACTTTGTTGGAAAGCTTTGCCCGAAGACGACCGGCTTAGTTTTGGTAAGTGCTTATGCGTTTGCATGCCAATACGAGACAAATAACGCTTTAGGTAACAGTAATATTTTAATAACAGAGAAAAAGCTCACGCAGACTGCGGGTAAAACAAAAGTTCACTGTCGTTCAACATACGCACTATAAAAAGTAGGCATAGTTTGCCGCTAACCGATAATAATAAATAAACCAATAAATAAATAACTTGTAATCAGTACAATTTTTACCTGTAAGGTTTTACTTCATTAAAGTTAAGTAAAAAATGTCTTAACATAGTTTAACGCCCTCACAGGTATCGGGCTGCACCCACATCAACCGAAACGTCGTTCTGAAACCGAAGACAACTGGTCTGTACTCGTATTCGAACCCTTTACAACTTATTAAATTGTAATGCCCAAATTCGACCCCCCTTAATAACGATACAATCGTACTAGAGGATTATTAACTAGCCAGCACGGTTTCAGTCACAAAGTCCATTTAGCCTAGGATTCTGCTTCAAATAGTTTTATCAGTACTGCGGCTTTTATTAAACAATAAATTAACTTTTTCTAGTCGTTTTCATGTTGTCTATTAGATATCGATGCACGCGCGTCTCTCTGTTCCTTTGATTTGTTTACACCTTGAGAGCCGTTGTCTCCACATCTCGCACTAGCGGTACAATAATATAAAGTCGATCTTGCTGTTTTTCTAATGCAAGATCACATAGCCGAGTAGTAAGGTATCTGCTACAATTATCACTATTAAAGGTGAAGCTATAATCCACGTGAACTACCTGAACTATTCTACTACAGTTGTCTACCAGGTATTTCTCACCTCTGTTGGCCATCCGCGTGGGTGGATGCATCATTTGCATTAGCGTGCATCCACGACGAGCCGGCGGGGTTCGTGGCTGGTCGAACGATTGCCCCCCCAGGTAAATAGTGGGTGCCGACTTCGCGCAATTCCATAGCGACGCACTGTCGACTAGATTTTATTGCCGAGGCGACCGGGCCACCACTACGAACACTGCGTTTGCCCCCTAGCATCAATTGCGCAACGTGTCGTCTTCCGCGCACGAAAACAGTTTGCACTGACTAGCCAGAACGCGCCTTTTTTTCTGTTTGTCCTGTTTGGGCAGTTACTGCTGCTGCTGCTGCTTGATTTTTGTCGTTGTTATATTTTGATTTTTGTGCTATCGCGACGATTGTACGTAAAAACTACAGAGTGCTAGAATTATGCACAGGATTGATACTCGTTATTATTCCAGTTGTGATTCCAGCGATTCACTCCCAACCTTCAACCTGGTAGCAACAGCTGGACAATTTCCTTTTTTGTTTACATATAAATACGCGCGTACACCCGCACATCCACAACACACATTCGTACAAACATACAGAGACAGGCACCTCCGCGAGACACTTCACTGAATACACTACGATTCTGTTTTATTTGTTCCGTGGCAGTTTTTTGCTATCATCACCGTCGCTCCTGCTACCCACTATTATAGCGGTAAACAGTATCGAAGTGGGACATATACACGTGGAAACGCCGCCACTATACTCCGGAAAGAGCGGGTCTTTCAAAAACTTCAGGACAATGTAGCTCTAGTGTCAAGGTGCATGAACGGAGACTTGTGCGACTAAGCGGCGATTTCTTTAACTGAGGGGGTATCCTTTACTATGTACCATAGGCTCACAGTGAGTGGAAGGATGTGTCACCTACTATAAGCAGTTATTGCTATTTCAAGTTACAGCAATTTCTACGAAGAAATCATTTTCCTTGCTTTCTTTGCTAACAGCAGTTAATGAGATCAGGATTAGACATTTTACTCGCGCGCTAAGAAATTAGCAGAACGCCGTATCAGCTATTTCGTGGGCTGTTGTCGTTGTTGCCAGTTATTCAACGAACAGACTTATTTCTTAGACTCTTCCTTTTTTCCTTTTCGATTCGATCGCGGTCGATCCGACGACTTCCGATTACGTCAGCTCAAACCGCCAGAGCAATCCACTGAACACGAACAGCGAAAAAGTGCACCGCTTGCTTGTCTATGGCCAACAAACACCCAGTTGAGCCTTCTCGACTTTTTTTCCCTGTTGAGGATGTCCACTCACTTGGTGCGTTTGGGCTCAATTTGCAGCTCGAAACTTTCTTTCTGTACAGTAGGTAGGCGGGGAAATACCCAGGCCATACCACACTAGCTTACGTTATAGCTAGCTCAGGTTAGGATGCTAGCGCTGACATTGGCACTAGCATCGACGGTCCGGTCTGCTTTGCCGCTGCCGGCACAGCCGCTGTTCGCGAGACGACTGATCTCGCGGTTCTACCGGTCGCCACCGATCTCTGCCGCGCTCTATATCTCGACGAGTGTCTCAGCCAATT
>NW_019213442.1:75777-130238 GCF_002532875.2 Varroa jacobsoni
GTATGTATTGATGAGTAAGACATCATTTTAGGGCGAAGGATGGCCGCCTTTTTATTATCGATAGCACAAATCGTTCTCGTTGTCAACAACAGATCCAATTTTAGTTATCTGGCATATGAGTGCTATTTATTGTTTGGCTTTCTTTTATGGTACGTTTCTTAAATGTCTCGCTTAAAGAGGCAGCCCCGTTTTCAGGCTAACTCCCGCAGTTGCCGCTACCGCCGGTCTTCTACGCCTCCGTTACTGGCATTGCGCTAATTTCCTTGCGGGATAAAAACGGGAGAACGTCTCGAACGACTTGCTTATGGCCAGAAGGAAGCACATAGTATATACCATCTGTGTTTATCTGGCTCGAACACGCGTGAACGTCTAACACTCATACAATATGTAAAGTTATTAGGACCTAAATGATCGCGTCTGTTTATTATATATATATATATGAGCCGTTGACATCAAATTGCTCTACTGGTCTCTATTTGCCAGTGATATCAATCTATCGCATACGGGATCATTCGTTCTAGCTGACTAATTACTAACTGCGATACTCCCACGCCTATTTGTGAAACGAACATAGATACAAAAGCGGTGCACTAGTGAAGACTTGAAGATTCGTAAAAAAAAGATAACTTACTCAGCAAAAGTGGGCCCATTGCTCTAAATATTAACTAGAACAGCGGAGATAAGGTATTTTTGTAACTGCTCGCCGTTCTTCTTTGACCGGCTTGCTAAATCTTAACGTATATAGCTCTATGGGTCCGCTCCTTGTCACACCGTTCCTTTTTATCAGATTGAGTTGATTGTCGTGCTCTCCTCCCGCCTGCCGCTAGCTATACAGACAGCTCTCGTCATTTGAGTCTCACACACAGACACGTTTATATTGTATACAATTCATACGTGTAACCCATATGGTGAAGTCTGTTTTATCCACATACTCACAGAGACCCGCTAAAGAAACAATAGCAATTGCCTTCAGCAAGACCCGTCCTCCATTCGTTTGGTAACAGTATACATATATTTACACATACATACGTTGTTATGTTTTTGAGCTACATGCTAGATGCACGAATATCTTTCAATCAGCGAATTGGTTGGTTGGTCGGTGTCAACAGCTCGTGTACGCTAACTGACATCGTTTTGTGATGGCTGAACCGTGTTAGCAGACCGTCTTAATGATAATGGAGGCTATCTCAACACCTGCATAGGCTCGGTGGCAGTGCATATTACACGCGCCTGACCGGCCACCACAATTCCCGCCATGTTCACGGTGCTGGGTCGGATGTGAGGATAAGGCGACAGTGAGCAAAGGAACCCGAACTGTTACATCAGATAGCTTCTCTAATCCATCGACTCGATAACGAAATTAATTGCGGCGCCTTTCGTGGATGAAGGTCGAGACTTCACGGCCTGCGTCCTCGATCGCATTGCGACTTTGACAGCATACAAGTCAGCAATGAGCGGCAAATAAAACACGACTACGCTGCTGGTAACGACGACTACTACGCCCACGACGACAAAGAGCGTCACGACGGCTGTGAAAACCTATTATTAACTGTCTATATACAAGTTTTGATTCGCAGGCCGTCAATTAATTAATCGGTCGTCACAATCTGAGGGTATGAAGGGACCTGTTCATTGTACTTGTACGACGAGGCTTGTTCTCTGTCTGCCTGCCGAAACTAGATAACACGTTCATCGTACTAATGGTGCGAAGACGATCATTCTATCTGAGTTTTATACTGGAGTTATCTCAGACAGAGTATTTGGTCATTGTCATTATGAATCTGTGTTTCGACTCTACGCAAGCATAAGCAAAGCGTCACGTTTGACCTTAGCCTCTGCAGGGTTTTTTGCAGCGTGTTAATGGATAGAAAATGTAAAAAAAAAAAACAGCGTTTTTACGTATGCAGAATGGCGAATATTCGTTCGCTCATCTGGCTCTTGACGCTCGCCACGAAGGGCCGCGTTTATCACAGCCATTGTCGACAAATTAACACGGCCCATGATCCGGCTGACAAGCCGTACGATGAATGGCAACAATGCAAGTGATAAAAAAGACGACAGAGTCCACTGAATAGCCCAGAGAGCGGGTTATTTCTGCTGCAATCTCAGCTGCTCCTACGGTTACAGTTGTCGTAGCATTCGGCTGTATTCACTGCACTGTTTGGGCCGCTGCTTTTGCTATCATCAACGACACTTCTCTGCACGCCCGTCAACCCGTTTACTAGCAATCGAACTTCGAGTCAGCTGTATGTCATACACGGACGTAACATTAAACGACCATCATGCTAACCACAGAAGCGACCGGGCTCTACCAAAGCAATCGTTCTACTCGTAATCTGGCAAAATTGATAATATCTGCCATGTATAAGCTATTGCACCGAGCATTGAATGATGGACCGAGCTTGCATCGGCGTACACATTTCTTTTCGCTAATAGTCCTTAGCGCTTCTTCGAGTCGAACTTGAGGCTCTTTCGGCGTCTTATATATATATATATAGATCTTATATAGAGAGAGAACGGAAAGAACACTTGTGAGCAGGTACATCTGACAGTGGATGTGGATCCCGATGGCGCTTCAGTCAGACGGAATCACCTATCTGACCCATGAAACACGCTTGTATAATACACCTTTCTATAACAGAACATATCTGCCCGTCGGAGGTCGATCGACCATGCAGTCGCTACGGCAAACGGCATGAATAAGCCATACACATCGAATATGGTAATGATCTCTCGAAACGCAAACTATATCATTGTTTAGCGAGCGCATTTGCTATTCGAAGCTGGTACACCGCCAGACAGCGTCCCTCCTTACTATACTTATCAGTTTATGAACCCACGCGTCACCTGTGTAAGCGATACGCACTCACCTGCTTTTCTGCTGCTCCTGTGATGAACAAACAGTGACTAATACATCTTTTCACTAGGTCTACCGCACTCATTTGGCCAAGGGAAGCGTAGCTCTTCAGATCAGCGTTTGACTGTGGTACCACACAAGCGACGAATTTGTTTCTCTTAGTTTTTTCGACGCCAGTGCAGGGCGACAGAGATTGCCGTTGTAAACTGTAGATATAATTATATACGTAGCTATATATATACGTGGATAGAGCTATATATGTATACATTTATATATATATATATATATACATCTATATATAGATATTTGTCCGATGTTTGTGTCCGACGGCTGCTTGTGACTAAGCCAGTGACCGATCGACCGGCACGGTGTCCCACTCTGCACGAACGAGCACACAACACAACAATTTACTCATAAAATCACACATGAAGAAGAAGATTAGCAAGGAATCCACTCTGAGCAGTAGCAGTAGTAGTTGCACTAGACGACACAACTACAGAGATTACGATGAGTAGTGGTGGCAGTGCTGCTCTCTAGAGCAAAATGGGTAAAGCCACCATCGTCACTGCTCGAACGTCGACACTCACGACACACACGGATAAACAGGCATTCTAGGTACGAGACGGTGGTATGATGGCAAAACTTGATCCCACACAATACTACTCCGTATACATCGTCGATGATCCCACTCACTCACTCACTCATTCACTTGCTCGCGTTTGTTGCGTACTGCTTAGCTAATCTCTCGAACTGATTCTCACTTGTCGCTTGTAATTTTCCCGTCGAGTCTTCTCGTGGTGTCGCTCGCTTGTCGGATGTGTGTATACGGAGTTAGTGATGTCGTACGATGTGACCATGTAGATGACGGCAGGGGGATGGGGGCCTAGTGCCCTGCGCGATCTCCCACTGCACCACCAAACGGCCTCTGGCTGTTGGCCAGCGATGTTCCACTGCACACGAAAAATTCTCACAGCCCACCAACACAGTTTATGTGTGCACACATAAACAAGATGTCTCCCCTCCAGGCGGGTGCGTGGCGCAGCCGCGAGATGGCGCTGCTGCCATGTACGTGCTATCTTCACTAATATGTGCTGCTAGCGCTGTTTCAGCGGCTGGTAGGTCGTATCTCCTCTGTTACGACAATGGACGGGTAGCGTGGCGTAATAGCTAGAAGGAGACGGACCTCAACGGACGACCAGGTAGACAGACATAGTAGGAAAGAAGGCGGGTGGGCGGAGGCGAACCGAGATGGGGGCTGTCGCCGCCGCTAGCGACGACGACGACGACGACGACAACGATGTCAGTCGTTCGCCAAAGACATAGAGACGACGAATGCGATGGCAGACAGACCAGAGAGAGAGAGAGAGAGAGAGAGAGAGAGAAAGGGTGGTTGCACCGTGATGGCGGCCCGGCGCGACGATTGCACAACAGAGAGAGCACACGGGAGAGAGGAGGAAAAAAACAACGAACAATACATCAAAGCGAAGTAAAGCACGACAAGCTGATGTGAGCGCCGTCGACGAATATAAGTGGAAAGAGGGACAGATTTTCAGATGATGCCGATGGACACGCGATTTTTTATCGGTCGACTCGAAACCGAGAACAAATTGAAAAAGAACATCAGTAACAATGGCTTTATGTTAAATACGGATTGTACGACCACTTCTAGCGTTTGTCGACGATGAAAGGTCAATACAAGACAAGCTACAAAGGCAGACGGAGGCAGACGGGCGGGCGAACGACGCGCCAATTTGAGTATGACGAAGAGAGTTGTCGCCTCGATAGCTGGATGGGGACTGCTATTCGGTGATGATAATGCTGATAAGGAAGGAATTGCGAAGTTCAGATTCGCTTCTGAGTCGTTCAACTAGCTATCGGTCAATGGGCCGTACGACAAAAGTATGGCGCTGATAAACATAGACAGATCAAATCGGTCCGGAACACAAAGTACCGGGGAGCCAAGATATAAAAGTAAACACTTTGGATGCAGATAGTAGTATAGTGCATAGGCGAGAAAATTCTATCCGAGATCATTCAACGCAACCTCGTTCTGATCTTTCCATTGGGGAAATCGTAGTTCGGTATCGGCTAACACAAGCTGCTCATTAGGCGCTATTTGCTTGCTGTCGTCCTGCAATAAATTACTCGACCTTTGTCTCTTCCTCCGCGTATTGTGTATCGCAGGAGTACATAGCTGAAACACAGGCGGTGCTTGCAAATCACGGTACTCCTATTGGACCATACAATATACAATACAAAGTATGCATTATAGCACAATGCAAAAGTCTTGTTAATAATGTCTACGTTACATCTGGTTGTGTTATCAATAGCGAAAGAAGAATAAACGTGATGAAACTTAATTGATTAATCAGCATTAATCCTAGGCATACTGAAAACATGTTTTGTGTTTGTATCTGCCCCGAGGTCATGTACTGCACGCCCACCGTAGGGCTCCGTACTAGTAGAGAATACCTTGCGTACTTGAAAGTTGGCGGATGCGTGAACAAAGGTTCTGATGGACGCGAGCTTCCACACGATCTAGATAGATACACACAATACCTGGTATCAAGAATCAAGCAAAAAAGCATGCCCGGTACAAAAAGCGGCTCCCAAGAATCGGAGAAGGTACGCGGGATATGGGCCAATTCCGTTAAAACTTCACGAGTTCAACCAAATATCGCTGATTACGTTTACTGTTTGGGTGCAATGCGGTACGGAAGCATGGATGCGATACAAGGCAATCAAGCTATTTCTGATTCACCGCACAGGAAATAAAGAACATGGCCTAGAATATGTCTATCTTCTCGTTGAAAATCACCGATTCAGGCAATAAAAAGGAAAACATGTGTGTATCTGTTCGAATATTCTATATAGCGGATTAGGTATCTATGTCACTTTGATAAGCCATTGAAAACGTTCGATTCTTTAAGAAATGTTTTTTTTCTAGTTTAAAAGTACTCAGAATTACCTTTATTTTCCCGCTCAGTTTTTTGAAACTGTATTTTATTCGTTATTTACGTGCAGTAATTATTCTACCGGAACATACAAACATCATGTCGAATATGTTGGAACTATTCCGAGAGTGATTACGTTAGGACTAAATGTCCTCGCATTTTAAAATTGATAGGTATGTTTTTACGATGTTAAATTCACCTCTAAATTGTATTGCATTTTATGTTATTGTAATAACTGTAGGAAAAGGACGCCAACAAAAGCCTGCCATTATATTATATATCACTATAGTAAAAGTGACTTTTACTACCAAGCGAAGCGTTTTATATCTGAGGACGACTGTGATAAAATTAGCTTCCGAGGTATGCTATTGTCGGCGTACTTCGCGGTCATCCACGATGTCAAGCACGCAAGTGAAGTCAGCGTTAAAAATAGCTCATCACTTCATTAGACATCAGTCCATGCTAAGTGCGAAAACTTTGTACGAAAAAAAAATGTACTCTTTATTGATCTTCGCCGGCTGACAGCAAAGGGTCCATGATTGCCACAGAGTAATTAGCGGTGTATTCGTTTCCACATTTTCATACTGAAATGGCGCAATCCCATCTTCTTAAATTATCAGACTGGCTCGAAAGAGAAAAAGAGTTCGTCTTCGATCGAAACCCAAACCCATGTATCATGTTGGCGTAACTAAGCGCGTGGACGCCCTGTAATGAAACCACCATTCTCTGAAATCACTGAAACCAATTGAAGGAACAACCTGTTTTTGAGGATCAATCAGGTTTATAATACACACATACGCACATGGAATCATTACATATATAACTCGTACGCATATGATTTTATAAAGGGACAAATAGATTCCTGAAATGTAGCAACTTTTATGCTTATAGCAAGTGGACTTCTATCAATGCCTGTTAATATAATGGTCTACCATGAAATAGCAAAATTTTAACAAGCATTTCTATTTCGTTGTATTCTAACTTTATATATTAGTATATAAAAGCAACAGATCTTCGCATTCAAGTTTCAGTGAACGATTCCGTACAAGACTAAACACACTAAGAAACACATAGCTCGATTGGTAATTTAAAGGTTCAGTGTAAACAGGTCCGCTTTAATCATTGGTAATTTTAATCATCGCCATATTGTTCCGGTTGCCGAAAGTTTCTCACCTAATCCAAAATCGTTTCAAGTAATGAAAATCATCCTTCGAGATGAACATTGCTAGGATGCTTGTTTGATTCTACCTCTGGCAAACATTTCCTGTAAAGGAGCAGCCTTTCTCAATGAAGTCAAGGTAGAATCAACTATAGGACTCGAACGTTTACGTATCGATGGGTTTCTTCTTATTAAGTAGCCACCTCTTTCGAATTATCTTCAACGACTGCTTATCGAGCCAATCAGTTGTTATCGTTAGTTGCCGATAGACTGATCGGATTGCATTGTTCATCGTTCAGATGTTTGTTTATAACGACCAACCGGTATATTCTGTGGTACTTGTTCCTGGTTCCATAAACCTATCGCCATTGTTCCGACCATATAACAAAATGATTTACGATAAGCTTGGACTCCAGTAGGAGTGAATGTGTAATTTTCAACAGCCTAGGACACGCACAACTTCTCTGGCGAGAAAGCTAGCTATACGGAGGATTTATCAGGAGGTAATGCGCTGGTCATGAAGCGTCGAACGTAATAGTCCTTTATCTGCGCCAAAACGTGTTACTTTAACTGGAATAAGAAACGTATTTCCATGAGGTTGGATGGCTTCTGTTTGCAACTGGCAATCGAAAATGTTGGCGAGTCGACGCGTGGCGTTTATTGTTTGGCCACGCTGTTACGTAGATGTTTGATAATTGGCGCCATCGTCACCCACTAAAGCTGTCAATTTTATAAGAGGCTATTAGTTACTCGCTGACAAATTGTGCCGGCGATATTTCATGCGACGTGGGCCAGATCAGTCGTTTGTTCTATGCCAGGTCGCTAAATCTCATCTGAATCGAGAAATTTCAATCTCAAATTAATCGAATATCCGAGGATCTGATCCCTATGCTCAACGTGCATCATACCAGTTTTTAGCTCAACATACCTCCGATGCCCTTTATTTGTTTGAAAAAAATAGACCTCCTGACGGTATACCCTATATAGATTTAGTAGAATAGATGTATTTTTTCTTGTTGTATTAGAACGGCAAGTCCGGAGCTGATTAGGGTTTAAAAAAGAAACCGACCCAAATACTGAACGCTTATGTTGAATGTCGGTCGATCGGTGTGTCACAGCAAAAATGTACCATCGGGTCATTCATTGGATTTTTTTTTGATTACATCTGTTTGAGATGTTGCATGCAAAACAAAAGAACCAATGAAAAGAAAGCATTTATTAAACAGGTCTATAATTGTTCTACGGTCTTAAGTCTATTATTGCATTGATCCTTTTGCGTTTTTTTTTAAATAAAGCCCAATTGGGTACAAATTACCATAGAGCTGTATAGGTTAAACAAGAAAAATCCATATCTATATATCTCGGTTGAGACCAAAATCCTAAGGGAGACCTGTGTGGCCGTAAGCTGGCCTTTTAAGAGGAGATTTAACCGACTGCACAACTTACCATCCACTTCCTTAGATCTCGTTTAATCGTTAAAATAAGTGCGTAATTATAATAGGCAATTTGAATATCAGAGCCAGATCCGCATTTTCCTATTATTTTCTGCAGGGCCGGCTATGCAGTAATCGATTTCGCAAACCTCGTTTAAGAAGGAAGATATTTTCTCTAGATATACGGCCCGACCTTGCAGAAAGGTGTCCATATGGTTTTATGTATAACAATACCCCTGAACGTTCCCTGTCGGAACGGTATTACTACGTATTTGACCTAGCTAAACTGACTATTTTGTCCTCGAGTCAGGCCTATTATATGTTATGAATGACACTGCAAATAGCACAAACCTGTCACACTAATCCTGTCGCATCGAACATTCATGATCGTGCTACAGGTTAATGTTAAGCGAGACCTTTGCTTGAAGAACAAAGTTTACATTGCTGAATGGCATCGGTCTCGAATAGCGGGGCACGGCCGTGGGGTCCCCAACTAGCTTGACCACGTTCATGTTTATCATCATAATGCGATTCAAATGAATGAAATCTACCTGTCGAATAACAAGAGAACTATAAGAGCTGTTCTCATAAAGTATATCAATTCATTACAAGTACGTTTAAAATTCTAGAAAAATCATAAATTAACAATATACATTTTTGAATAGCGTAAAAACTAACGGATGTACAAGGCTGATGGTAGTTTACGCTACGGGGTGATATTAAGCCGCTAACTGTTGCCACTCGGACTGATACCAACGCAGGCACTACATGAAGGCAATTTTTCGTTAAAGGAAAATCGACGCCCGAGATAGCGGTTTTTTCTATTCGTTTTCTGTTTGTTCGCCCAAAATTATGCTCATCACGCTAATTTCGACATAATTAGTCTCAACTTGCTATGAAAACTCACGCATCGATTAGGTGGCGATATCTGCTGCAACTTTAAGGGTCATCCCACCAGCAGAACGCTATGGCAGCACTAACTTTATAAAAGATAGGATCATCAAGCTCCAGTCGAGTTTCAGCTTGCGTAAAAGCTATATTTATATTGGCTACCCTATTGACCTACCCTAAAGATGCATACGCATATGTACAGGGAAGCCGATTCAAAAAACACGTTTATGTTGTGGAAAATGCCAAAAACATCTGGCCTGTGTAACACGATTACCTAGGTATAGAAGTAGCCGAGTGGCGTTAGCAGCTAAACAGAAAAATTAGTTCTCTGGTTAGAGGGATGATAGTGGACGGTGGTCCGATTCCTCAGTGTTGATGACCAGCGTCAGTACACTTAAAGATATATGCGGAAACTGGCGATATAGCTTGTGCCATACGTGCCATATCGGACCTTACTTTCAAGACCGTATGAATACGAGATTCTCGTGTGCTATACTTTTGAATGAGAATCATGTGGGCCATGAAGGTTGCAGGTTTGACAAGATTCTGATAAACGAGCCGACGTTACTTTACTTAGCTTCGATGCCAAGTAGATCTCAGGCCGGTGAATCAACTCGGTTCGCCAAGCGCCATATAATTAAATTTTTTTCATTTTATCCATATTTTTTTCCCAACCGTGAAAGGACCTGAAATTGTAACAGTTCGAAATTTGATGATGTTTACTATTCGTCTATAGACCTATTCGTCTAATAACCTTTAAAGCTAGAGAGGACCTGAGAAGGCAGGCCCTATCGGCCCGTGCAACAGTATACTTCAGCAAATAAAGGCTTTCTTTAAAACAATCGTTACTCGTTATTAGTCGTTACAAGAGCGTATCCACGGTACAGATTCTTCAATGTACCGCTCTGATTACTTGGCGATATTGGGAAATTCTTTACGATTGAAAAATTGGAGATATTTTAAATTATTACACAAGGCTTTGTTGACTCTAAGCGATTTATGGTCAAATATTTAAAAATAATGTATTCATGTATGTACACAAACAGACGCCAAATTTGAACAGCGGTGCCTGTAGGGAAAAGCTCTGTGCTCTAATTACGAACGTCGTGCATTACGTTATGGTTAGTTATACTCGTAAAAAATACGTTCGTGAACTTCTCCTTGTAGAATGCGACCACAAACGACGACGATGCCACTCGTATAACTGTCGAACTGCTTTTACACAACAGATTTTGTCCATACCTTCAAATTGTGACTACTGACTAGACTCGACGATCAAACACCGGCCATCTTGAGTACGCGCGCTTCGTTAGCTTACCAAAGGGCCGAAGGAAATAGTACAGCTGCCTACGCCAACAAAATGCAGGCAAAGTAGATCTACTGATGAGTTCCATCCTTACGAAGACTGACTATCACCGAAGCAGTGAAAACATTTGTGTTGTCCAGCAGAATCCTTTCGGATACGCTGTTGCGAACACAAATTAGGAACAGGTTGGAGCTCAGACAATGTTTATATCTAGGTTTGGCTGATTGTGATGGAAAAACCTGCATAGAAATTATTCGAATTTCAAAGTTCAAAGACATCAGTAGTTTTATACTTTTCAAGTATCAGTAGTTTTGAGTACCGGTGGCTTCATAAATTTTAAAATGATGGTTGTCGCCCGGTTTAATCTACTACGTTTACGACGGCTTTACGGAGTTGACTGTTCAAAGCCTAAATTGAAAAAATCAATTTTGCTTCACTAACCCTTTAACAGCCGGCCTATATTGAATAAAGAACTAATCATAGGGTCTGCCAAGATAAAGTGTCATAAAAGGCTATTTTTGCGTACAAATAACTGAGACAAATCGATCTACGACAGTCCAGCCGATCCACCGTAATGTATTTGTGGCGAGCACGCTCCTTGTAGCGTCTTCTCGAGAGGCCACTCCGCACCTCAATTACCAACATTTCGACCCGAAATTCAACAATGGTTTTTCTATTGTCCTTAATTTCAGTTGAACTACAAAATAATGATTATCAAATCAAGCAGTGCAAATGAGGATTCCACGCACTGCAAAAGTCAACACCAAAAACGACGTCCAGTACGTACGGAAGGGCATAATAAGCTAGCTATTGACCTGGTGACATGAACCAAGTCAGCTGCTCGTTCCCCTCAGGATCATCTAAATCCCGGAGCATAGAGCAGGAGAACGATTTCCTGACCGTGTTGTCAAAGTAGATTTGATCCTTACAGCCGGTATATATGATACGCGAGTTCATCCAAACAAACGCCTCACGCTGATCAGAGGACTCACAATAGTCCGGATGGATCGACTGGAAATCAAACAAACACTATCGTATTCTAGCACTATTAGCGAGATACGTACAACAGCCGCTAGGAACTACCGCGAGCTGCAAGTCTATGGGATTTGTCCAGGCGATTTAGATTCAGGTCCTATAACTCATTACGTATGTTTCAGCTGGCAACGAAGTAACCCAATCTGAGCGCTACTTCGTTTTATGAAGTATGTCACTGATATGCTGCATGCTACCCAAATCCGCAAACTGACTGGGGTAATAACGAAAACAACAAACCGACAGGTTCCTGAACGCGCGGCGCTCATTCGACATATCACCCTTCGAAATAATGTAATCATGTTATAATAGGTAAAGAAGATAGGAATGGTTTCATTGTTAAGGTTATTATTGAGGGGCGAGGCTCGCGAGAACATCGATTCCACTGCCTGGCACAACATCACTTAAAACGATGCCATCCCAAGCCAGGTTAGCTTGATTTATAAATATATGTATGTCTTTGAAATGCGCTTGAGACAAATCGTACGAAATTGACATTCGCTAAAGTGTACTTTCGATGTACACTGATTTTAAATAGAGGGAAGCGCAACACAAGCGTAGAAATTTATTGATAAGTTTTTTAGTTGAAATGATCAGTCTTTGTATCTATTGTTCGTTTTAGTCACTGAAATAGCATGTAGTGCATAGTAATATGTTAAAATCTTAGCATTTATTTGTAGAAACTATATCTGCAGCACTGTCATTTTTTCGTAGATAAATAGACAGCAGCCATTCTTAACTGGGAACGTATCCGGAATCAGCTCTTCAAATCACTTGTACCTAGTTTTTTTTTTTGTATCAGTTATCCAAATCTTCTGAGTATTTTGGAATATGCGCATTCAACGTTAAACCTGCCCGCATTTAGTGTATACCTCTCCCAACCTTGCCCGGTCAAAATTACCCACGCTTAAAGAACCTGTTTTTGTAAAGAAACGCAAAATTTGCAAAGGAATCTCGATAGCATCAAGTGTGAAGGCGATGCGACAATATTTAAACTTCTGAAGATATTTTGTCAACGGTTATATCTCGCAGTAAAACTTTTTCAGTGAAGTTTTTTTCTCTTTTTTCTTTCCTATCTAAAAAAAAAGATTTTTTCAGTAAAATTGTCATGTATTTGGTAGCTAGGGTCTCTATTCGAATCATGCTCAGTGCATGGAGAAGTACTTCGATTGTGCTTAGTAAAAGAAAAGCTCACACGAATGATCAAGTATTGAACTCTTGGGTAAACGATTTTAAAAAAATATGCTAGTAAGTAGTAAGTACTTCGATAAACGATACGAATACGATAAACGATCGATAGAAATAGATAAAAAAAAAAAATAAACATGAATCAACTGGTGTATTGTTATAGTCGTGCTCAGACGCAGAAGGTTTTCTGGGTTAAATTTTTTGTTCCGTTTTTGTGCCTTGAATAACGTCGCATAGTTATTGCCAACATAAGAACAGCCCGCCGTTAACACTGAACGATGACATGGAACGTACCCGTGTATGCATGTACACACAGTGAAGCTACGTACAAAGCTGAATTCCTTCTCATACGATTTCCACGAGAATGGTACCGCTTACTTGTAGACAATCTGGCTTAGTATAGCACGAATTTTCGGTGTTTTTAGATAATCCACTTCCACTCTGTTCCATGTGGCTCGCATTTGTTTATCCTGTTAAAATGCTTGTTTCAGAAGATCAATGCTAATCAGTGCCCTTTATCCAGTGACAACCGATGGATCTTCAGCTGGCGATTTTTTTTCCTACATTTTATAAACGTATGCCTTAGGAGCACCTACCAAGAACTGGATACGCTTTCTTCACGATCATGTCATACGCTTGAACGGGTTTGTCAACAAGTGCCGCCATATCTGTAAGAATATATCTCCATATTCTAGATAATGTCTAGGTTCAAGCATCTAAATTGAATGTCTAAACTTGTCAGTTTTTCAACTTCGTTATCTTATCTAACCCCGATCATACCCATACGAAGTGGGACATAGGCGTGAATCGTCACGAAGAATTACTAGTTATTTTATTGAAAGATCAATAAGAGGATCAAATGAAGTTTTTCCGTTTAGGATTCGTAGTTGGCAAAAATTTGATACTTTTTGTATACTTTTATTTCATGGTACATAATTAAGATTGACCGCTGCACTTCGACACGGATAGTGTATGTAGCCAAAATGTGAATTTAACTTTGAGACGAACGCTGCGTAGAACTTAGCTCGATGGAGATAAAAGTGTCCACTGTCTGTTGTTTTTTTTTGCTCCCATCTTGGCAGGCTGCCCACATGTGGCATTACTGATGGGTTCAATGTGTATTTCTGTGTGCCGATGAAATACGTTCTTTAAAATCAGCATTAGAAAAAGGACATCTGCTCCGTTATAGTATTCAGTACAGCTCACCGTGTGGACGTACTGCAGATCCTGTCGCATCCCATACTATACATATGACAATGTATTTTTAATACTTGACACTTATTTTTTATTTCATATTTGACATTTGGCGGTTGGGTCATTTCGAGTTGTTAAGAAGCTTTTAAGAATACGCGAAAAAAAGAAAAACGTACAGGCCAGACGAATTTCTATAATGTTTTGAGTCATCAATTTAAGTGAGCCTCTTATGATCAATGTACGACAGAACCTTATTTTGGCCCTCCGGTATAATTCAATCCCTAAAACTCGTCCCGAAACCTAACAACAAACAGTTGTTTACATTTATATTTATTATTATTCATGAGAAAGCCGCTAAGGTCATCTGCAAAAGTAACAGCGTCGACAAGTTTATCAGTTTTTACCAATAAAAAAAAACCAATATCCAATATTGGAGTTCTGCTCAGAAAACGTTTGCTCACGCACGTAAAACGCGGTATTCATTATTTTTAATTTTTGTTTTTTTCCAAGTGTTTTCAAGTCTTTCGTGGCAGGAGACGTTCGTATAGCTTCGAACACTTGACAACAAGCTTAGCAGACAGATAATCCACCTAAAGTGGCCTGCTGTCAACGGACAACGGAAAATAAGTTTACTTGCGTTTAATATTTATAATTGCTCGCTTGGTGTTACGTGATGCAAGGGGCAACGTGTTTTTCTGCTAGATCTACACATAATCTAAGCTTGAGTCTGCGCTTAAACAGCTTAGCCGACATAGGTAACGTCTAATGGCTCATGAATATGACAAACACTTAATTGACCACGCTATGGCAAAGGGTCTACGGGAAAAAACTAATCTCACGTGGTGTATTCGGATATGGATGAACTTAGGTTATTTCGAAATGCATAAGATATTATCGTTGAGGCATAATGGGCGATAGTAACAAATTCGAAAGTCGGTCTGTCCCGAGTTGTTACATATTTCCTACCCTTTCCGGTTCCAGCCGTAGCTTACGTTCAAGCTGTTTGTTTTATTCGCGGAAACTATACACAAAACATCCCTAGGTCGTCAACACACAAAAATACTCCTTCGTTAATAACATGCGTGCGTAAAAAGTTAACATTGATATTATTGTTCCACATGACGGATGACTTGGAAAAATGCGTGTTAGGTATGCTGGTGCGCACCACGGAAAACGTTCTTTGCATAGGCTAAATGATGTCGACAGAAGAAACATGTCCTTTAGGTTGCCTACAGTTGAAAAAAGTGAAGACCAGAAATAATGAAAAGCCTGTCAGTGGTTGACCTGAAGAAGAATTTTTCAAAAAATTGAGATTACTTTCGTTTGACGATATGTAAGTTATAATAGGCATTGTCAACGTTAACAGTTGCCCTTTGCGAGAAGCACTCAGCGGATGCGATCCGCACTTTACATTACGCCACAAAATCGTCACGACTCTAGTCTTTTTGTTTCCGTTACGTCTATTCGCGTCGCCTGGCGTTTTCGTTTGTGCAGACAAACAATAGCTAGCTGTTTTCGGCACCTTTATCCTGAACGCTTTGCTATCCTTCCGGCGTGGCGTCCGCCATGTATCCGACGGCCATCGTGGTCTAGTTTTCACTTAGGTTATGAATATTGATTTCCTATTGATGCAGATACCATTGAAATGGTTTAACAAACGCAAAAATCGCTATTATCTGTATATTCATATATATATATATATATATATACGCGTCAGCAGGAATAAGACCTCTATTCCGAAGAATGGAATCATTATTTCGGTGCTTCTGTTTTTCCATCCACTGTCAAAAAGGAGAGAATCATGAGATGCATAACGGTATAGGCAGC
Source organism: Varroa jacobsoni (assembly GCF_002532875.2). Taxonomy (NCBI): domain Eukaryota; kingdom Metazoa; phylum Arthropoda; class Arachnida; order Mesostigmata; family Varroidae; genus Varroa; species Varroa jacobsoni. The sequence continues at coordinate 91,619 of NW_019213442.1, forward strand.
AAACAACATGCCCACAGACACACCTTAATAAAAAAAATCAACCGCGACTCATTTATGGTACTTAAAAATGCAAAAGGCTCTAGGCAGCGCTCCCTTATTTTCTATCAACAACCCAGAAGCACTTAGCGACAGTCCAGTGGCTCGATTCCAAGGCCAACGGCGACTGACGAATACGTATACCCCCTGTGTATCGAGTAATTTTTATTTTCCTCTCCACTTCCTTGCATTCTATTGCGAAATCGGCGAGTTGTCCATTGCGTTACACCAAGGAGCTCAATGACTTGTGAGTTAATTTTATCTCCAGCTAAATAATGAAACGCTAGTTCTTGTTTCGCTGAGCGAATATAAGCCCTGGACTCTCGAGCTTTCCTAGTTCCTTTTTACTAGGAAACTGGTGAGGATTCTTGACAACCTTGAATCCACGAAGTGTAGCTCCAAAGAAAGTATCTTAAGAACCGTTGGCCAAAGAATCAGTGTAAGTGAACTAACCGAAAAGTGTCTCTCATACCTAAAAGCTACACAACAGTTTCAAAATATCTGGACACCTCTTTAAAATCTCCGACGTTTGTTTGGTCTGCACCAAGCGGATCATTTCCAATAACGACTGCCTATAAAATAAATATAAACCGGCCGGCGTCTTAAGCCGCTCAAGTTGGTCGTCGAACCTAGAACTTTGTATGGTGATAAACAGTTGCTCCATGATAAGGAGTGAATAGAGCCTCCAGTCGCAATTGAGCACGTGGCAAAATGTCGGAATTTTGACGGCCTTGAAACAGCAGGCATCATAGACATACAAATTTAAATCGAGCAAGCATGTAAAGAATAAAAGGACATCTGGTACTTGGAAGTAAATAAACTCTCTATTGATGGCAAGGATGGAAATATATTAGGTTGGCTGGTGAAAAAAATAACATGTCGACAGTTTGGCTTAACAGTATTGCAATTTGTTGTTATGGCGAGACCAAAATATTGCAGCTATTGAAATTATGAATATGGATGGAAAGCTTACACGGGGGCTCACGAGGGGGGCTTAAAATGTTTCGACGTAGATTACGTAAAAGTAAATAAGGTATGCCAGCAGAATTACGAACAGTCTGTGAATCGCTCTAAGTAAGCATCGTTAAATTAGAAATGTTGAAAAGCTTCTGAATGTCCATTAGCACCTAGCAAGGCATTTTTGCATAACAGAACCCTGCATCCGTCGTCGAAATTTGCGTTCCGCTCAGGAGTTCATGTGACTTCTTTGGGAACTTCTGAGAATGTTACAGGGGCCGACTTGAGACATTAAACACTTCTTCGGTATATACGGCAATAACGATGCAGGGTTAAATTGCCCCTTTTAACTGTTCACTAGCCATCGGTGCTTTACGGTTCTCAGGACAAGTGTGAAAACGATATCGTTATCTAATAAACTTGACGCATGACTGTGTGTGATTGAAACTTACATAGGCAATAGTGCGAACTTGGTTGTTTGCTGTAAACAAAAAAGTTAAGCGGTGCTACGAGTTCAATTCGAATATATGAGCAGCATTCGTAACCCGTACAAGTAACCCGGGTAGGCTATTGTCCCATTTCTAGACAAATAACAATTGGTCACTGTGCTTCTGTGTTAGGTATTTTTATACAAAGATAAGTTAGGACAAACCTTACAGCGATACTCGCGCCATTTACTTTTATTTACATTGGAAAACTGAGTCAGAATTTCAAAGGCTTCTCCACAGAGGCTTTGATATTAACGCCCAGTCTTATTTCAGTTACACTTCGTAAGTGAACATTTTCGCCACATGTTATTTATGCTGTTCTAAAACGCTGGGAAAAATCGCGGGGAGTACAAAGCTGAGCGTAGAATTATTTTGGCTATATACATTTGCGTGACAATTAACCTAACTAAAAAAGTAAACGCTACAAACTTATCTATGAAAAACTGTAGTAATCGTACTTGATTTAACTTAGAACTGTTCGCGTGGTTATGCCAGGCGCTCGTATCGTAAATTGCTCACGTAACTGGAAAAAGATTATAGAGGGGAATGCTTACCTGGTTGTTTGCTGGTACTCACGTTGAAACGACACCGCATAAACCTACATGTGCTGGACCTGGCCGTCGAAGAGGGCATATCTCCAAGTGCCAACGAACCCCGGTGATACGCTTAGAGAAAGAAACGCTGAATACCCATGTGTATGTTACTATTTACAATGATGTTGGCATGGCAAGACTAAATTTTTTTTTTATCATTTCTGCTTCATGCGTGGAGCTCACACTCAGAATTGCAACTAGCTGCTGGCTCGACGGAACTGGCAACACGTTGTTCTGGAACAACAAGCTAAGGGTTAGCTAGCACTCTGCAGATAGGCGCGTGGCAAGACCAACGACGAAGAACGAACTATTTCTATATACAAACCGGATTTCATTAGATTATAGCTCACGTGTCGATTGTATATAAACTATTTTCTTTTTTTTTTAGGTAGATGTTTCCGCGGTATTGCGCGACTTTCAGCGTTTCACAGTATTTCATACTAAAAAATTCTACAAACCTATTGGCCGGCTAAACTCTAATGAGACCTTTGAAGAAGTTTTTTTTTTGCATGATCAAAACGAGTCTTTCAGAACGGCGCTTTTTCCGGTTAACTAAGCGCTCAAAATAGCCTGCTTCAGTGATATAAGCTGATTTCAAAAACGTGTTGCGCCTATTCCGGTGTTTAGGGTTTGCTCGCTTGTGATGAACCTCTCTATTGATCCAGATTTTCGCGTACCATATAAATTCATGTAGCTGCTTGACACCGCCCTCGGCGTCAAGTTAAGTGCGTGCCGTTTCTCGGCGCTGTCGGTGCTTTTAATCAGCGCACGAATTTGAACGTCTTTGCCGACCGGAACTTCCGCTTCGGAAGTGCCAGTTTAAAGCAGAAGTTAGCCCGTTCCGCTGTTGGACCATAACGAGGCATACATGGCTGTATTTCTGGCAGGCTTAATTCGTAATCGAGGCTCTATTCAGCGTGCTCTATAATCGCTAGCGGCATTTCACATATACGACCAGGAAGTAACGTCCTTTCAACATGGCGTGTGAGACTGCACACTATTGTCATAGAAAATCGTGCAAACATCTAGAACAAACAACCCACTACATATTTCTAATTTCGCATGCCACGAACGGTAGCTTTCAATCTTGATGCTCAGTTTATTCCTAAATTTGATTTATCAAGTCTTCTACACCCGCTGCTGTGAAACTGATGTCTATCTAAAAATTAGAAGGTCGGTATATAAGCTTTTTGCGAGTTTGCAGACTTGACGTCTGACGTTTAGTACATAATCGTTACGCTGACTATTGTTTCTATATGCGATAGACGGTGGACTTTCATAGATAACCTGATAGGAGAAGATAGGCTTTTCAACTAGGTATCTCTTTCACCTTCCAAAGTGTTCTAATTGTATTTTTTTGAGAATTTCACTTATTTTTAAAGATTCAAACAACGGACTGCCTATGCATCAATTTGTGACTGAACAAAATACATTAGATCAGGAGATCTTATAAGTGAAACTATCAACGTAGAGCGATATAATGCTACTAAATTACCGTTACGTTTACATTCTTAAATTAAGTTTAATATCGTTACTAGCAATTGTCTATAGGAAGAAGCTTTTCATTATGTTCTTCTGTCAATTTTTTGCAATACCGATTTACTTTCTGTAGGCTTATGTTCAACGGTGATATTCGTACGGTGTTTAGCGATGACTTTTACGCTGACACAAACAGTAATACTATCAACAATCGAACGACTAGTTATTAAAATAGATTAGAAAGGACTACACACTGCTTGAAATCGTTGGGGCCGTTATGGGTAATCGACCACTAGGCCTGATCATTGGGTTCGATGGTGCGCATGTAAAAATGGTCGTTGATCTAGCCTTAGCTATATACCGACTATCGATACTTTCAGGCCGTTCACGTCTTTTAAAAAAGGATATTTTTCAAGAAAAATCTAAACACAACTGTTTTGTATTTGTTACTGAACAATGCGCTCAGGTATACTGTGTCACGTTGTGAAACGTGACAAACATCTCATATTTTAAGATGACGCTATTTATGTAAGAACAGCACGCCGTTTCGTGACACGAGATGTAATACTTATGCTCTGAAAGTCTGAGGACGGTCACCAATGTATTTTTATTGGGGCTTTCAGCGGGCTATGTGAGGTACGGTAGGCTATAGAAAACTAGAAAAGAATAAAATTTTAGAACTACAGTGCTAAAGGCAGCTCGGCATAAAGATCTTGTATTCGGTGAAGGTTCGATCACATACGAACGTTTCAGTGAGGAGGAAAATAGAATTGATTGAGATAGATTCTGGCGATTGCAGTAAACCGTCAGGGCATTACCTTAACGAAAATGTTTAGCCGTAAAAGCTAGTGGTGCCTGTTTCGTGGGCTTCGTTCGTTGATTACAGTAGAAATCTGTTGTCAAAGACCGAATATGACAACACTCTGTATTATATGGCTAAATTAGTTAAACCACTCGTTACTGCATGAAGTCGTAAGAATCATGGTGACGAAAACTCAGCTACTGCAACTCGAGGCTCTGTCATCTATTCTCCTCAAACACTACTTTCGTTGAACAGGATTTTTCTCAAGGTATCGGCAATTTTTTTAATAGGAACTTACTCCTAATCCAATATGACGTCGAAGTTACTTTTTGAGACTTCGCGGACTCTCGTTGCCCAAACTTCTACAATAGCAGGCTAATTAAATTGCTATCAAAACAGAAAACGATCATATATGGTAGTAGTAAATAAATGAATTAGGCCTGCGAAAAAACAACGCAACGTTACGAATTTGCTGAAAAACCTCATAATATATAAACGTATTTTTTCGTTCATCGGAGATGCCTGCAGAGCTAAACCCATGATACCCTAAGAGAAACCCTAAAAATACGGAATTGGATTTTATTTGGACGTTGTAAAGACATTCCCCGTCTCGTACTACGTATCTCTATTCCGTTCAACGGTGCTCTTGTCGCATGACGCAATTTTGAGAATAAACCGAGGGCAACGTGTGTGATGATTCGGTAAGTAGAGATTAGTGTGCCATAAGGAAATTCATAGGAGTAGAACTTCAACTTTCTAGGAATTCTTTCAAATTTCATAATCAGTACACCAAAAAAACACTGAGCTCTAGAAAAATTACTTCGAAAATCACCAGGAAAACAAACTCTGGAATTTAAGCCTAAATACTTTTCCGCTGATAGGAAACCCTTATGTCGGATATTTGAAAGACACTCGACAAATAGACGTAACTTACTTTTGGCTCTATGTACTATCAGTTGCTAGTCTTTTTTAACATCCTAAACACTTACTAGGTAAATACACAATACTTAAACGATATCTCTCCCTACCCGTATCTCGTTCCAGATGTGGAAAGACGTAAAATCATAACAGCATACCTCTAATGAGAAACATTGTGCTTTAAAGAACATACCGAATAAATAAATAAATAAATAAAGCAAAAAAAGAAAAAGGTTAAAATAAGTTTAGTAAATTTAGCGTCTCTCAATATATAGCCTTTATTTTTTTACAGAGTTTGAAACAATAATTGTTCGAAAACTATAAGCAAGCGCTTATTTTATCGGCTATAGAAGAGATTTATTGGTACGTTGAATGAGATAAAACAAATTTCTATGTCATCTCTACGTGTTGAAAGCATGTTGCGTTTCAACGAGCGCATACAAAATGCTATTGATCTTGCCATCTGAGATCAGTCGTCAGCTTTGTCGTAATGTAATTGGGTATTAGAGCTCTAACCGCGTCGTGCGCAACAGTACGACCGGCTACACACTTGAATGGCAACATAATTTTGCGGAATTGGGTCTACAGTTCAAATAGATCTGGCAGATCCAATAGTAAACCCTTTTTTTTTTGGACCATCGTCATTTATCTTTTCCTGCTCGCCTTTACATGCGTGCCGCATACGTTGCCTTAGAGAATGGATTTTCAGGCAGGTACAATGGCAGAACGTCTGCTGTCAGATTTCATGAGTTTATAGGCTTATATTTAACACTCATGAGTATCTTTCGCCGAAAATGATACGAGTTTACTGTTATTGGACTAAGAACAAAGAATCAGAGGACGTTCGAACGCCTCTACACGCAGTCAGTCTGCAAATCAGGGTTTGGTTCTTTATTCAAAATGCTACTCAAAGCAGAAACTGCTTAGGTAACCAATCAAACTGTCACTTGCAGGGGTCGTAGTCTTTAAATTTGCTATCATACTGATGAGATGACCAACTCCTTTAGGTAATTCTGTTCTATTGGAACATATCATCCCGCCTGATTGGGAGCCCTAGAACTCTCTAAAAGGTGCTAACTGCACTTGCGAAGCCGAAACATTGCCCATATTGAACTGCCGAGTCGCTTTTACCGATTACTTCCACTGATGAGTTCCGTTCCCATAGGGATCGACTATGTTCGCCATCGTGAAAGCTCGATGACACCTTGCGATTCGTAGGTACCGGATATTTTTACACTCAGCTGAACATCTCTAACGAGCGTTGAAAAAGTGTTATGGAGGTTTGGATAAATCCCATCAGGAATATTCTAAATTTTACTATTGTTTTTTTTTCCTTTCTACAAAATAATGTCTCAGTGCTATTTCTGTTTTTTTTTTTAAGGTATTTTCCCAATGCGTACCTAGTACCGAATTTTCAATTCAACCATTTCTTTGCACAACTGTCCAGCGTCTCCTGTGATTCATTCGTACATTTTTAAAAATCTTGAAAGGCCATCTGATATTTCAAGCACCAAAACGCTTTTGACACCACGTGCACGGATTCAAAAAATCAATTGGCATTCGCCATGGTGTAATATTAAGCAAGTATTTTTTTAACTCAACCGAAACACGGTCAAATCCAAAGCAAAATAGCTGATCAATCACGCAGAAAAAGATGAACGCCTACCTGAGAAGAGATAATGCTGGCGATGCGGGTCGGAGTAACAGCTTTTCTTACGTCCAAATCCCCTAGATCATGGAACACGTTAAATACTATTTGCAAAATATCCTCGTTATATTGTCTATACACCTAACAAAGTTCTGCTATTTGGTCCCTATAACCAGTACATATGATACCCGTGTCCTATCCGACATACTCAGAACCTTCAGAAGTTGCATCGGTTGAAAAATGAATTGGCTTCATGGTGTTAGATGGGTTAGACAGAACCCATCTGATACGACTTGATCAATTATCTAATCATTTGTGCTATCATTTCTGTCGACGTTACACAGACGCTAGTTGGGTCAAGAGTCCAAGATCCAGAGGATTTGCGGCCGTCCAATATCGATTGATCCCCATATGCAGCTACAAGTGTGATGATATAGGCAGAAACAGAAAACTAATTGAACTTTAGAGCTTCTAGGTTTTCTTTTATGCTCCAAATTTGTGCTAATACGTATTAAAATAGGCAGCAATAGGTGACGTCAACAGAGGCCACTCATTCAATATATATCATTAATATTCTTAGCGTAGCATTGTGGCGATAAGGTTGTCCTGATTTTTAGGACATTCAACTAAAAGAAATAGTACCGAAGTCAACAAATACACGTATACGGATTCCACGGGCTAAACAAGAACTAAAACTCTTTATAAAATATGAATATTTTGATGTAGAGCTTCAATTTTAAGCGTCTATTCGCCCATAGCCGCGCTCACCAAAGGGGACGCCTCAGCCCAGAAGATATTACAACGCATGTTTAAACCGAACGTAAACTATTGTCAAAGCAACAACTGTTGATATCGCTAAGCTTATCAGATGTAGTTTATAGTTGTTTTTTACGACATATTTCTAACGCTAAATTAAGTAATAGAGATAAGAGACTTTTCCTTATCAAGGTTTCTCGCATTTTGGTGTGGATGATTGCTTTATGCTATATCGGATGTAGCTTTCAATTGTAGGTGCGGCTGTAGTAACAAATTTTCCCGGTCAGCGAGACATCTGGTCCGTTCGGTCTGTTTGTACTTTCAAAAAAGTAAATACATTTTAAAGTAAGTTTATTTACATTACCATAACGATTCTTACACAATATCTCTCAGATGAACAGCTGTGGTAGATCAACCCAGAGCGTCGTTTTTCGTGGAGTCCTTAAGAGATGCTTATCAAGTCGGTACTCACATTAATTTACCCCATTTACAAACTACATTGAAACACACATGGAAAAGCACAATTAATAAAAAGAAAAACACATATATACAACGCCTAGGGCGAAGATCGGATCATTTTGCCTTAATGTGAATTGACGCAAAGGACGTCTTTTCGCAGTGCTAATGAACACAGACTTGTGCCATCGGCCGTTCCTAAAGCCCAATGCAGGCCTCGTCAATGAAATAAGTTCCAGTATGGTTACACCCAATTTCTCGAAAAGTGAAGCGACCAAACTTTTGAGATCGTCACGTAATATTGCGTGTTTTGTTTCCCCGATAGAAATGCTTCGAATTTATTCCCAGTACTGCCTTTAACATTGTTTTCGACGCCTGACCCTTTCCAGCATCTACGCAGACACATTTCAAATCTAAACTACCCCTAGCAAGCGCATATGTTACCACGGCCTATCAGTGGAAATCTGCGTGCGTCAACGGAACGTTTCTCTGGCAGACTAGCTTGCCCCAACTATTGTATTCGCGGCAATGTTTGCTTTGTGTGCTCTTATTTTTTCCTGCGTTATGATGCCATTCAGGTTAATTGTAAACTTTAAGGCTTTGAAAATGTAAACACAGAATATCCCGTTTATATATAGAATTATTCATGAGTACTTAAAATACGCTCTCGAGGAGACACATCACCGGCACCAACCTGCGGTTAGCTAGTTATACATATATCGCCCAAATTGCATGCGCTTATAATTCGTAGTGCGCAGCGTCGAAAACCGTATTGGATATACAAGGTCCAATAAGCAGATGACTTCTCTCTATCCTGAACTCACACACCCATGTAAATTCAACGTTGAGTGCACCTACCAGAACTGAAACAGAGTCAGTCTTCATGTCAGTGTAGCGTGCTTCCCAATCACGGGAAGAAACTGTCTTCTCCATCACGAAAGCCAGTGTCCATTCTCAAAAACAAACAGCGACGTACTTCCAATAGGACATTTGGGCCTTACAGCGTGCACTGAATCATTCGTACGTAAGAAAAACCTTGATACGCCTTCTCCCCAGTTGATAAATGAGTTTTCTATAAAATGCAGCTTTCACCTTGTCATCTTTCTTTCCCGTATTCTTGTGAAGTTAGAGATTTCAAAAATGTTGAACCTTACTACAGGTTGGCTCGTCACCTCGCACCGACGTATGTGAAAACAGGTACCATGAAGTCATCATGAGGTCGATATTTTCGAAAAACTCGTAATATTTGATGGAAATGTCCCCTACGCAGTATAATAGTCACATTTATAATTCTTGCCGTGATGTGCTTTCGCGCAGAGTAAATATTCAGCTTCAATAGCGTACATATTGAGTATATATACACACCCGTAACAACTATACATTGAAACAGAAGCAGAACACTGTTGAGTTTACAGTGTCATGTACGTAAAGTTTTCCACACTTTTACCTATAAGAACATGAAGCGTTCTTGAAATACAGATGAGTTCATACATCGGCTTCGAGGTAGCACAGCGGAGTTACCATTTTTCGATATGTTCCTTCCCTCGCGTAACTCCTACACCTATCAAGTGACACGTATATAAGGTATGAGAAATTTCCACATGTAGTCCAGTAACTTAGAACATACGTATTATCATTTTATTAATTTGAAACTTTTATTGGTTAATAACAAATAGTAATTTTTAGACTAAAGGAAAATGGTGCACGTGCTTTGTCTTTTCAAAAGGCCTGGTCGCAGCCTTTCGGCTCAATTCAGTCATCGAGAATTAGAAACTACCTCCAGATCAAGTAAAGCGTACCGGCTTTCATGTTACACAGTTTGCTGAGTTCGTTCTCAGGTACTGCAGGGGTACCTCAGAAAGTTATAGGCTAGCTTTCTATTGAAAGATAAACTTGCATTCGTTGAAACGATATTAAAAACAAATTGAACCCATAAACTTTTCAAATAAAAGTTATCTTTCGAGACAGTCGTTTTTTAGGACTTGTGTGCTATCGTATGCTATGAATGTATATCGTCTTTGAGAAAACCAAGTTCTACGACATAAACCAGCATTATTCCAGATTCTAGATACGTCTCATTCTAATTAGTGCATTTGACTCAGGGTTTAGTTACCTAGCGAAAACCTGCATTTGATGGTTTACTCAGGATAAAGAAAGGCTAAGGATAAAAAGGCCGACATTATTCGGAAGTGTATGCCATCATAACCTTTATATATATATATAGTGATGTATTTGCACATTAGTCATTTATAAATCTTTAGTGAAGTAAGCTCAACTGATACCTTCAAAATGTCTAGCGCAACCTAATGTTTTCAGCAAACGTTTGACACGCAAAAATGATCCACTATTAGAGATACATCGACGTTATGTTAATAGGCTCTGCTAAAAAAATGTCCAAATCAAGCCTGTACTATATAGGCTCTCGAATCACCGTTTTCACTTATGTGTGTGGTGGAAGTCAATTCTAACATGTTCTACAACCTCCCTACTGGAACCTTCGCCTGTCCGGAAGCTATACCTACCCGTCGAAGTTTCGAGCTTCCCATCGATACCATGACGGTCCCTTAGACAATCCCTGCTGTACTTTAATAATATAAGTTCGCAAGCATTTTTAAATATTATTAAAAAAGAAGTTATAAAAATTTACTGATAAAAACAATTTTCCAAAAAAATAATCTTTGCATTATAAACCTGTCATCTATACAAATACATAAAAAAAAGTAAATATATATATATATATATATATATGGGAAACTCAAATTATTCATAGGCAGGTTCACAGAACACCTTCGTCAAAGGAAAGGTTCATAATAGCAGGTCCAATTAGGTAGAGCATTTTTCGCATGAACGTTTCATCGTTGATAGGACCTAAAGCACTGTATTCCTCTATACTTTATAAAATTTCCCCGTAGAAAAATCGTGTACTTCTAAATAGGTCAACGAAAGACGGAGTATATTAGGATTAGGACACTATGCATAAAGCAATGGTTTGGAGTTAGAAATCAATCTAACTTATAACATAAGTCAATACAAATTATGAAAACAAACAAATTACAAAAATGAAGACGTTTACGTTTCGAACACCTCACGAAGTCCGCACATCGCTGCAGGGCTGTTTCGTCATTTGAACGGAGTGTACTGTATTTCGGATGCTACAACAGTTTAAATTAGGAAGGTGTAAGTCGGGCAGGTACCCTGTTTTTACGGCTTCCCTTTAGCTATCAAACCTTAGAATAGCGTTGGAGTAGTACCAAAATTCGCGAACGTCTCAGCCGTTTCGTTACTGCTAGAGACAGGCTTTGACTCTCGGGAGGCTTCTTCTCATCACTTTCTCGCATTATATTGTGAGTTGCTCAGCTCATTTCTTTAAACACTAGCCCCTGCGAAATTTGTCGTATACTAAAGACGTTCCCAGAGCAGCAGGTACAAGACCAAGGCAAATTAGATTACTGTTATTAAAAATTCACGCTGACTGAATTGACTCCTAATTCACAAACCAAAACAATTAGCATAGCGAAGTTGTGGCTTCGGTTTGCGACTCATTTGCAGATGCAGGACTGCCCAGTACGCCGATCGATGAGTCGCATTCTGAAAAATTTCTCTGCAAGTTCCTTTCAGGCTTCCTGATTACCAGTCTAGCATTTGTAAATCCAGGTATTTATGTAACTGCAGGCCCAAAGCCAAAGTAGGCACGCGTTAACAGTTATTAGTGCCAATGTCCCATAAAGGACTTCTCCTTTTCGCCTCGTCTTTACTTCTACCGAAGGATCTTTTTGAATAATCCAAACATATTTAGTCACAAATACGAGTTAGAGCCCGTCCTATCGCTTTCCAAGAAAGTTCAAACCATTGTAGTCGCTTTATCCTGTTCTATACAAGGCGCCACTGTACCTTGTGCCCTTACGAGAAGTGATTTCTAAAAACGAGCGGGAATATCCTTTACGTGAGTGAGGATATGTTGGACGGTTTTTAATTACGGGTGACAATCATTATGGGTAGAAACAGTCCCGATCCATTACACCCCTCAGATTCAACTCATCTTACGTAATCCCTGCCGTGCTACACTCATACTTGACAATGTCAATGTTAAAATAACTCATTGTTAGCAGATGAACGACGGATAGGTTCGTTCGTGTTTGCTACCGTTCATGTAAACCGCACAGAACGTCGATGATCGTGGGTTGAACGATTGTCTTTGGCGGTTAACAATTTCCAGCTTTGTTCTTTCGTATTCTGATCTGTTTCTAATGCCAGTTGTTTTGACAACACATCACTCAGTCTCATCAGATTCTGTAGCTGGAAAAGCATTTCAGATTGTCAAGCATCACATGTATACACAACGTAAATAAGGCCAATTTGCTTGTTAATCTAGAAGCGCAGACAGGTAGCGCTCGTTATCGATATTCGGAAGCGTATAGATAACAGTGTGAGCCTGAAATATATCTGAACGTCATTGCAAGCTAGCCATCAGATGTTTCAATGCTGTAGAAACAAATTGCACACGTTCACTGTTAAATAGATACTGAGGGGTTGCGTAGACGGCCTGCCACCTGTCATAATCGCTGGGTCGTAAACATTCGTTTCATCTATACCTCATTCCAAACCTAAAAATACCTGAAATTGCAAAAACGCGTGTCATTCCATCTTTTCTGCTTGTCTGAAAATTCCTACCTTCATACATTTAGCGATGGCATTATTGGCAGGACGTTATCTAGAATCATAGAAAACCAATGCAGTGCACACACCGCAAGAAAGCTGAAATATATAGATTCGCCATTAATGCTAAACAGAGCGAAACTATAGGGGATTATTGGCTTCAATAAAAGAACAATGTTTATGAAAATTAAAGTTCACTGCCTTAGATACTGTTGTTGCGACCCTGGTAAGTTAGTGGCTATAAAAACTGATAACTGTTACATAGAACGCAGAACGACAATATGGATTACAGTTACGTAATTTATGCAACGTTAGCCTAATCAGCATTGCGACCGCTCATGCGAACTTCATGAGTCACTTACTTCCAATACTTATAGCCCTTCAACGTAGTAAAATAACTGTCTATGGCACTGTCGAAGCAGAGTCAAAATCGTGCACCGCCGAAAACAGTCTGAGTATGAGTCGTTCATATTTAACTTTTACTTTAAGTAAACTCGCCAGATCCCATACGATTTTTACAGAAGTGGCCTTATGCCTATAGTAGGATTTGTTCACCCTGCATCGCGCGTAGTTCATTGCAGTTACAAAACATGATCTGCAATAGACATTTCAACGCTAAAAACGAGAAAGAACATTATATTTTTAGTGTGCATTTATCGCGTCATGGATCATAAAAAACATTACGAACATCTGTTAAAGTTATATATATATATGCGAAGCTTATTCGCTATATTAGATTATGAACGAAGGTTTTCATCAAGATTCGTGTTTCTTCAATGAATTCACAAATCTGTAGGTTAAAAGGAACTCATGATTTCTTCAGTGAAGAAATCACTGCTTTCGTTAGTGACCCGGAAGACGCAATAGCCCACGGAAGAATTGGCTTCAAACCATTTCTTCTTGGGAAACAGTAGTTGCCGCAAAAGGGTTATGACTTTTTTTTTTTTTTTTTTTCATTTTTAGCATTCGCAAACGTTTAACTGGTTATTCAAGGTGAAGAGAATGAATTCAATTTGATCTAATGTCTTCTTTAGATTTCTAGGAGACTGTTTTTCACTGAGAAACGCCTTTGAATTTGAAGATAAGAAAGTAGAATTTAAGATAATGGCTCACACAGCGCTTTGATAATTCAAGTGCTCAACCCTTTATGAATAGCTAACGTCTTCGTTTGTCGTTCCTTAACGCCAGATGACGCTAGCAGTATTACAATGCCTAGTTGTGGATAGATAAGCTTTTAAGGTTAGACAAATTGATGCGAAGTCTAGTTTTTTTTTTCTCAGAGAATGCATTATGTTTAACTTCATGTAATACGAATGGTGTCCTATTTATCTGGCAGCTGTTCACTAAATCCTTAGCTCGTCAGGACATACTAAGCATACATCAATATTATTGTCATAGTAATAGCAATAAAAAAGCATTATGTAAACTTTAAAATTAGCATCACCCCAAAAAATACCGGCACACTAAGACTATTAAGAGTGTGAGCTACTCGTAGAAAATAATGAACTAGATTTGGGTATTTGAATTGGATAAAATTCTCTGATTAGAAATGACTGTTTGCGTCGACTTTTCCAAACTATTCTCTGTTAAACGAGAAGCCTTACATCTACAAAACGTTTAAATTTTGCACCGTTACTTACTACAATTTTATGAAATGTATAAGCCTGAATACGATCGAGCGCATGATCTGTCGAAATGAATATGGCTCTACAGAATTAAGCTACTACATCAAGTGGCCGTGAGAAACATGGCCGGATATCACACTAGGGGCTGAAAATAACAAAATCATCCGTTTTAGATACGGACACGTAGTTGGTAAAAGGGGCTTCAGATGCGCAGCTGATTTACAGTTTCCGCTCTTTCAGTATTGAATCACCTTGAATCTGAATCGTAAGCTATTGTTACAAGGGTAATGTAGGAAGGAGCCGACGACCTAGCTAAACCCACTTTAGTCCTCCGCCGAAAACCCTAGCAGGAGGCTTACATTGCGGGATGTTAACCTCGACATGACGTACTATATGCCACGTTTTGTATGACATACCGTTTGTTATACTATTCTATATTGTATTATATTTTGGCTTGTCGGCTATTCGATCCATTGTGTAAGCGAGATATGGATCCACAGTGTTTGTGTCTCCTATGGACTAAGAGACGTGAAAAACGTGTTTATTGCTGCAATGGTTACGGCTGACACCGCTGCCTAAAGTCTTCGGTAAAATCCCGCTGACCTAACACATAGGAGCTAAGCGCCGTCATAACCAAAGATCTCACACTTTGCAGCACGTCGTTGAAGTAAACCCGAGAGTGTTGCAGAAATTAATCAAGGCCCGAATGCAAAAGCCAAAATACATGTAGGCGATTCTCCCTATATTTGTCACCATACAAGCCTTAGCTAACCACTAGTGACCAATCAGGCGTCACCAGTTGTGGGTAAATTGGCAGTGTTTGAAGCCAATGTTACTCAAGCAAAGCAGCATTGTCAACAATCAGTTTCAACAAGCTCTACGTCGAACCAGCGTACGAACAATATTAAACAAGAATGACACATGAATTTGAAGAAAATATCAGGAATAATTTCAGTATATGCCTATATGAAAGGGAAAACCGTTGCGCATTCACAGACAATGGAAAAGCCACATTACCGACCATAAGACAGCTCAAGACAAATGATCAGTACTGTTATTTATTATAGAAGAACATCAGTCACCAGCAGGTCTTCTTAGCAACAGGGCCAGTTATAAGTTGAATTGAAGAACAACCCCACGTTGTTTTTATATGAATCGTACAGACCAAGCTGGTAAGCGGGCTGCAAGCGTCCATAGCAGGTCCTCTAATTTAGCCAGTTGCGGATTTCAAACTTTATAACAACCGGTTAGTACCTGGTGTTTAAGTGCAGTGAGCTCGCTGACGCGATAATTGTACGGCTGTTAGGTGCGCGGCCGCGCGGGCGACGCCTGACATGCCATTTTGATGTATTACTTTGCCTAATTCTATCTCTCGTGCGGTCAAGCTAGTTGGTGCGGCGTAAACCAGCGACCCTAGTCAAGGTCGTCAACGTCGCATACAACGGAACTTATCTGCAATCACAAGTTTGGAAAAACGGTGCGGTAGATTTCTGTAACCATTGAGTTCTGTAACCATTCTGTAACGATCCGTTCTAATCAACGCTGAGTAAAATTGGCTGCTTTTCTAGTACTAATGAAAAGCTTGATTCATGTTTGGCGGGCACAGAAAGAAGGAGAGATAAACCTTTGAATGCTGATACTGTTTCAGATGTTCTGTCACCCTGCTGGCCCCCATGTCTGAGTGTAAAAGTACCTATTCCTTTGTCGGCTTATTCTCGTTCTGCGTAGGAGGAGTTAGAACAGTACCGGGGCGACGTTTTCCCGGTCACTCGCTATAAGCTCAAATTATAAACTCCTACCAATATCATAACATCTCAGAATGAATAAGCCTTTGTCTACCAGTTATCATTGATATTTATTTATAATAGTTGTGCCATGAGTAATTATTTAACATGATATCATGAAATGTACAAGGATATTAGTTGTATAAAAATTGTGTCATTTTGGACAATAGTGATAACCATGCTAACCAATAAAAAAAGATGCAATTATTTGATCTTCCTCTCTCATGATTACACTTCTATTAGCAATCTTCATTTTTCAAAGACTGACAAACTTCAAGCTTCTAATGAGCAGAAGATATAATCGGCCCCAGATTGATTGAGGAAGTTTAAATGCGTAAGTACTGCCGATAATCGCAGCGTTCTAGTAAGATACAGTACATTGTTTCGAATACTGATCGCCTGGACCGTGTTCTCGAATGGGTACATGTAGAAAAACCGTCCAGAAACGACCGTTCCCTACATCCTTGTGTAAAAATTTCATGTTATAAATTGATTAATTATTTGACCTAGGCTACTTGGAGTGGACAATTGAAAGTTAGCGTCGCTTTATCTCAATTTTATCAATATTTTCGAGCTATTGTTTGAACAGTTATCAATAATTAGACAAGAGCAACTGGAGAAAGTAATAGGGTGCCTGAATGTAAAATTATAGATCATTTTGCGATTGAAAAAATGAGAAACACAGATAAATGTATTGTACTCAAATCCATTCCCCGAGATGCGAACCGTCTAGGTACACGTTCTTCTAAATGTGTCAGGCGTATAGGCCGAGTAGCTATCTTAGCTAATGTTCTAACCAAACACGAAACCTAAAATTGCAGCTGGAATTCACCGCGCTAAGCTCAGGCTATCATTTCATATAGAGCCAAATTCATTGCCCTGACGTTGTCCTGAATGAAAAAGGCAGATCCTGTTCCGGTGGGGTGTTTCGTTAACGGCGATTTGGCCTACGGGGCCGGTAGCTGCTTTTAATAATGAAAGGAAACAGGAGGTATTGGCAAGGCATACTAAAGGGGGCTGTAGACGCAGTGCAGTTTCTTCCTATGACTCCTGCTTACAATAACGTGCACCGGACGATCCGCTTCGGTCGGGGGGATAACACTGCCAAGATGGCTTCTTCGAAAACCTGCAAAACACACGGACGTTTGCCAACTATTGTCAAATATTACAAGTATCATATCAATTAAGTAAGCTTTTTTGTTTTATTAATTTTGTCTAAAATATTTAATTAAAACGTTCTAAAATGATGAATGTCAGCTCTTTTGAAAGGCATGTTCGATTACTTCGTGAATCTATCCAGCTCAGAAACTCAGTATGCGGTGCAGGTTAATATACTACAACGCTGCAAACATAAAAGCTAACTTATTCTAGTTTAGACGGCGTCACAAAACAGCGTCAAACGCAGATTTTTTTTTTAAAAAAATAGCTAATTTCTACGTTAATGTAAAACGACTCTCGTTGACGCAACGGCTTGATGGGCAATCTCTGTCTGGGGCTATTGGTTCGTTATTAACACGTGCTACATAATATGTATGATTGATGAAGTAACGAAAATATAAAATAACATTAGATTAATATAAACTAAAAGTATGTAGTACCATGCATACGCACGAACTTCATGCCGAGAAACATCTGCACGATATCTAATGTTGTATCCGAGACAGCAGAGCTACCATGCCAAGATACTTAGTGTATTAAAAAACGAGAGTTAAACGAAGATTGTAGCATTTACACATTGGTTTGATTTACGCATTAAGGCAGTCTATGAATTTACAAAATCTCAACAAATGACTGAAACAGGCCAACAGAAATAGCAGTAGAACGAATTGTCTTTCGGGTGACTTTATGTATTACGGCGAAGCCCTTTAGGTTGATTAATGAGTATTTTTCCTAACCTTCTTACCTCGCGAACACCCTGGAGTTCTTTTGAGGAGCATTCGAGATAGCAGCGAGCACCCAGCTTTCTCGCCGTTTGCTTTGCCGTCCGCTTGCTAACGAACTCACTGTTCTATAATGGAACAATGCGATGAGCGGTTACATGGGAAATATCGACAAATAGTACTTCTTTTAATTAAAAAAAAATGATTATCAATTTAAGCCTGCTACACTCTAATAATAAGGTACAGGTCGAGGTTGTTAAATACAGGCGAAAGGTAAGCTAATCATTTTGGATTAAGCTAGGCGCATTGTTAGCGAAAAACATATTCTTCGTTGAAAAATCTTTGCTTCTGAGAGTATGCAGCACCTACCTGTAAGCCTACCTCTAGCTTACTGTTACAATTCAAATCATAAGCTATCGTACTCGAGACTTGTCCGACATTTCAGGTCGGATTGGATGGCGCCTAATCACTAGGTTTATCACACTCTACTGATCAAATTTAACGATAGGACTAATGGGCACCTGTTGGTGCAGATTGATTTTTTCGAAATACTACGGCCTTCCAAATGTCAAACTATTTTTTTTGCTGAAAAAAATAACTCTTCGTTTATTCATTTGTGGTCTTCATTTACATTGTAAATCATCATATCAGAGATCCTTGGGCGAGAGACAAAAAACCGATGCTACAGCTATGCATATAAGACATACAAACATGACAGACCTGCGGCCTGTGAAGGTTAAGGCTTTCAGTGGATCGATGAAAATCAGTTCGACGGAGATCAGCCTTTGTTCCGACAAGTACGAACGGCACCTCCGAACAGTGATGCCGAATCTGTAGAATGTATGGAGACCTGTGTCAGAAAATTTTTGAAGTTGCATCAAACCGGCGGGCGAGCTTCTATAAAGTTAAAACCCTATCCGATTTGGATATAGTACTTCCTCTTTCTTTTTCCGAATGCACCGAATTTTTAGTAGGCTAAACAGATATTCTCAGTGCTAGAAGTCCCACCGCCTGCTGTCTGTAGACTTTTACGCCGGACTGTATGACGGTAAAGACGTTCGCAAAGACGCACCAATAACTGATATAATGAGATACGTTTGTCCTGCATCATATAGCAGCAAACTACGTTCGAAGCAAAATAATCCGAATAAGATCTGATCGTATTCGAAATACTGGTCAAGCTTTCCAGGTAAACAATTTCATAAGCTAACGGGCTAATGTTGATACAAGGGAAATTAATAAAAAATACTTCTACGCTATACTGATTCATCATTAGATAACGCACAATGATACAGAAAATCCACAATAGCAGCCTACGCTGAATCTATAGGTGCGCATGACTAGAGTGAACTCGATCATTTAACCGAAAACCAGCCGATATACGACTTCTACTAAAACGATCGATGCTTCGAATTTTCGAAGAAAGATAAGGTTACAGTTTATGTCAAGGGCGGGCTGATACGTAAATTGCAATGGAAAAAAAATAACACTAGTACATAACTATTAAGAGCGATTTCAGTGTTTATAGTGACGACTACCGTACCGAGGCGAACCATAAGTAAGTATGTAAGCCCGAAATGTATAATAATAAAAATGTAAGTAAAATATATTTGTCTTTTTCCAGTACAGTGATGGAAATCGTTTACCTCAGGATACCATTTATGAATAATATTATCGTGTGATGCTTTCGAGCTCACACTGAAGCACAGGATGAACACATCCGTCTGAAATGCGCGAAATCAGCAAAAAATATCATAAAAGTTAAGGTAGGACACACACTTCGGATGCTCGTTTGGTTGACGGAACGGTACAGAGAAAAAAAAAAAAAAACAGGATGTGGTCTCTCTCGTTTTCAAATAATTTCCAAGTCAGCTCATCGTTGATCAAGTAATTTGCTCTGCTGCTAAAATACCTCACCCCTGGATAAGAGAGCGGTCTTAGACGTTCGTAGTCCTCTTGACCAGCAGTATCCCACAGATTTACGTTTATAACACCTTGGGGCAACTGATGACTTCCAGCGTAATTGTCAAATCTGCAGAATTGAATAAGTAATCCCTTTTGATTAAATGACCAAAAGTTAGAACATATATATATATATATATATATATAGAGTGACTGGTGGATTGCTGAACAGAACGTTGGTAATGCAAAGCTTTCTGTTCTTATTTGTTTCATGCGGTTGTTGTATTCCACAGAGCTGCGGACAATGGATTTTTAGCAAAAATAAACATTAAAAAAGGTTTCAGTAAGTAATACGTTATATTTTAAATATCTTACCTATTTGCTTGTGTTCTATTGCAGACTTTTTTTTTTTCTTTTTTATACTAACGCTTCAATGGCGCGTATGATCTGTTTGAGCATAGCCATTTCAAGTGAGAAAAGTAGATTTCTTAAATATATTTTAGCTGACTTTTGAGGTTATGACCAAGCTTCTAGCACTCGATAAGTAAACCTCAAAATCACTAAACACTATCTAGATAGTGATCACAATTAATCGAGTGCAAAGGTTTCAATAAGAGTTCCTTGAAATCAACGATAAAAAAGCTATGTATACCAGACAGACTTGTTAACGGCTGAAGCCGTTCGCAAACGGTAGGTAATTCGAATAAAGATTTACAAAGGCGCTAAACAGATAATTAAGCAATTACAAATTAAACAATTACGGTACGATTCTACTTACACTGTTGGAATATACGGCCCATCTGGAAATTGATTCGTTTTGTACGTGATGAGGAGACACGTTTTGCCCACAGTACCGTCGCCTACGACAACGATCTTTAGGGGGCGCATGTTGCTTTCACCGGGCGTCATCCTCGCATGACAGGAGGCTCTCCTGAAGTAATCAGAGTAGAAAGGGATATGACAAGCCGGGCATTCTTATATATATATATATATATAGTACACCTTCCGTGGCCCTTCATCTTACACTAAAACCACGTTTCATGACACAGCCTTTGTTATATCTCTGGACAGCTTCTATTGTGAATGTGCTTCGAAACGTCTCTAGAAAAGACATACACTTTTAGAGATTTTTAAAGCTAATTAACTTTATTATGCATCAAGCTTTATCTGAGACAAGCAGCAATCCGGCACACTTTGGAACCTGAGTAACTCTCGAACCAGAAACCGCTGACAGACAAAATCTAGTTGATAAATACTTCACTCTTCTAGAAATTTGCAAGCCGGTTTAGTTTGGCCCAGGAAAATTTTGTCGGGAAACACCTTTCAGATTTCCACACTCAGATGTCAAGTTTTTGTTCCTCGAAGGCCACAGTTTTGCGGAAATTAAACACAGATTAGTGACGACAAATGACAAGGAGCTCCTGAGCGACAGAGCAGTACGTGAATTGTTTCAAGGATGAAGGATGGGGCATTGAAGATCAACGAGAAGGTTATCAAAGGTCCCAAAGAACAAGAACGCGTTGTCGTAGTCGAGGTGGCTTTTAACGGAATCACAACCTTCAGAGTCTAATTTGACACTCCACATATAACGTGCCACAACCTAGATACTGGAAATGCAAAAACTGTGTAAAAATGGATCTCCGTGAACCGGTTTCAAACTAGTTATGAAGGTGTATGGTGTATTCAATCCGCAATTGGTGAAAACGTGCGTAAAACATACGATTTCCATTGATGAGGCATAGTTTAATTTTTGCCGCCAGTCGCAGAGGGAGCAAACGAACGAGAAACGTTGTCTTCGAGAAGTCAGATAAGTAAGGTGATGCTGGTGCTAGAAGCATCTGCTGCTATAAGGGATTTGTTAAAAATGAGTACAGTTTAGCTATTGGATGGCGATGGCAGATTTCATCAGAACGTATATTCAACATTAACCTCAACCCACTTATCCTCTCCGTATTATTATTATTATCAATTTACCACAGAGAAATTATAACATCATAGAAAAGATTATACTACTCCAAACGTTATTTCATTTCGAAGTTCATCGAATTCGCTTCTAAAGGCCTAATCATTTCGAAAGGCTCAAACATCTCAGTAGGCATTAATGCCTACAGTACAATGTAGACCATTTGTATTTGGCCCCAATTGAAAATGGGACGCGTGTAGATTTATTTACCTAGGCGTCGTGAATTTTTTTTTTTCGGGAATCTAAAAAAGAACGTTTCCGCTTAAGCAGGGCTATATTCATTCACTGCGCGTTAAGCTGGAGCGTATCTAAATCTGGTTCGATTGACTGTTTGCTAATTCAACAGCTTGATACCCCCCCGTGGATTAATAATATCGTCTCGTATTTGGTAAGTAAAGCTTTGAAGTCAAGAGGGTGATACCAAACGTACTTGTTGGATTAGGGCTTGTTTCTATCAATATTTAACTTATAGAACACATACAGATAAGCTTTTAAAGATGTCTATGAAATTCTTTCTGTCGATAAAAGCCGCGCAATATGGGTGCTGCAGCAAGTAGATTCCTTACGCTATCAGCAGCCGAAACCGGAAATAGAATCGCGTGACAAAAGGAAAATGTAGGCCTCTGTTTAGCAAGCGACCGTCACTTTACGGAAGTCACACAGGTTCTATTGAAGGATAACCTGCGACATATCAACACACATAAGTACAAAGAGCTTGAAAAAGCCACTTTTAGCCTTTGTATTTGTTTTGACAAAGTAGTCCGATCATGTTAATTCAACAGGACAAATTTGGGCATTGCACCGCAGTACACAAACATTTCGTAGAAGAAAGAAAGAAAGAAAGCAGCGGGTTTTACTACACGGGCATTTCCTTGTCAGACGCAGGTAGACGCTAACTCCGAGTTAGAATCCTTAGTTTAATTTATTAGTGTCATACATTATCTATAAAATACGACCCCCATGTAACTATGTATACGCCCTTGTGTAGGTTTTTTTTGCGTGAGTTACAATCTGACGCTAGCCACTATTTATGCTGCAGCAGATTGCACAAAAGAATGCATGAACCGTGACGTAATGATAGGCCTTCGAGGAACTGACTTTCAGGGCCGTTTTACAGCTTCTTTCAAACATAGGTAAAATAGTCTGTGCTTTCAACGAGCTCTTGCCACGTGATCATCAATTTAGCGTATAAATGGACACGGTTTGTTCTAGTAAAAGAAGGCAATTAAGAGGTAAAAAAGAAAAATTTCACCACAAGGCTTATTTGTATATTAGTATTGAAGGTCTACTACAAGCTAATCCGCCTTTTAATTTTTAACTGAACAATATGTTGCTTATATGGTCCTAATATATAAAATAAATCTAAAAAAGACCAAGAATTTTTTATATTCGATGTGAAAAATTTGGGACACCAATACTGCTGAATTATATGAATCGAATTTTGAGAGAACGAGATCTGTACTCCGTTAGATCCTCCAGGAACCTAGCACCTATTATGGGATGGTGTATTGCACTATTCTATCGATCACTTAGGTCAAACCCCTTGCAAATGTTTATGACGTTCGTAAAATGGGTTCGATTTGAAAAATCTATATACATATAAAGCATATACACGCAGCAACTTTACCCGAGTTATACAGCGGTATCTGGTTGATCTCTATCTTACTATAACAATAGCGAAAGGGTTCGAGAGATACATTCAAAACACTCAATAATAGGCCTAGCAACTATCCGACGAAATCCCCAACATGAAGCATCACTTGATACCGACATTGGGCTAAAGGAGCAGGCTGTAAAACGGCTGTATCCTTTAAAAATCGTAAAACTCCTAAACTAGCGAAATGAACATTACAAAAAGTAACCAAATATGTAGAAGTGTATTTCAATTCCAAGCAAGCCATTTGTCTTATATGCAATCAATGTTCATATATTACACACGAAGTGGTGTTTAACAAAGGTACGATTTGTCTACCTGTAGCAGCTTTCGTGAAAAGACTATGATAAATTGCTACAGTCTCTGGGCGTCAACTGACACAACAACTCTTAGCAGAAAGGCGTGGAAAACGTACGGTCGGAGAGCTTGACTAATAGTATAGTGTGCTACGAAATCGACATGGCACCTTATGCACTGGTCAGGCCGAGTTACGCCAAATACTATCGGATATTTGTCATTGATGTAAGTAAATCGACGCACGGCGAACGATCTGGCCGGATCGAGTATGGCGCCGTGACTACTTGTTTTTAAGCTTAGTTGTATTAGGAGGTCGTGTTTGTAAAGACCGCCAAAACAATGTGCCAACGGTAGAACTTCGTCCGTTAATCAATAACACGATCTCGGCGTAGAAACTATAATGCAACTTATGACCGTGAACCTCGAAGCGCATTTGAAAGTGTCTCAGAATAGAAAACACTGGTAATACCTTTCGTTTTCATTAATGCCGACGGCGATACTTGCCATCGATAAACTGGAAACAGTAAAGCCGCAGTGAGTGAAGGACGAGCTTGTACAATTCGTTCTCGTCCTAAATGATAGCCTTTTTCTACGTTGACGAACACCTAGAGAGGGTACAACGTACTGCTAATTGAAGGCAATCGTTTAGCCTGCGTTCGATTTCGAACTTTGAACAGTACGTGTTTCTGGGGTCAGCTACTGGACCATTATGAGACACACGGATACATATGCGGAACTTCTCATATTTATTCCCTATGAAAATGACTTTTTGTTGAATCGTCCATTTTATTAGATAATAGAAAAGCACGCTCAGAACGAGCTAAAGAAACTGCATCGCCTTTTTCTGTTCAGCATATGTGCGATATCTTTGTCTTTTTTTTTATTGAGACCATTCACCTACCTAACCGTTAAAGTCCAAAGCAACACTCAAATTGCTTAGAGGCCGCCCTATGGTACTGCCTCAAAGACTGCAAACTTAATAAGACGTGATAAGGGACGCCGACTTTGCCCATTAAACTGAAGGATACATGAGGTGATCCAAGTTCGAATTCGGTTATAGAAACATCATTCGTTTCGTACTGAGAACAGCCATGACCTACCCGCAGCAATGCTTGACCACGACGATACCGGACGTCAAATTCGAAATACTTACCCCGCACTCCTTCCACCGCATCTAGTTATAACGATATGAAATAAATTGTGCTATTCTATGTATGCAAGGTAAAACAAAAAACTGAAACTTTACCAAAACAGTAGACAGTAAGAAACCTTAACTTACAATAGTGTTACTTGTAAATATAATCAACTGCTTTTGCCCTTGGCAAGAACTACCTTAAGCTCAATACTGACAAAACAAAAAGCGCATTCTCTCATTCAGGGTGACCTCCCACGATCAGTTGAGATATTCGGTGCGTCCTGCTTAATTATTGTTTGCAGTCCAACGTCTCGAAATCCGCTTTGCGTCACTGGGATTTTGCCTAGATCTACAGCTGGGATGGGGGTCCATGCAAGTCAACTATTTACAAAACTCCCTTCAACTAACTCTCACTACGGTAAGCATTTATACATAAGGCATACTAATTAGCCTCGCTTTATAGCAGGCTCTGTATTCAAGTTTAGTTAAACCTTGCGCAAGGCCAGGCGTACGTATACATATTCCGTTTTTGTCCCAGCTGAAACCATACTTATTTAAAATTAGCGCCCCCAATGAGATAATACTCGTCCTTTTTCAGATTAGAAAACCTTCTGCAGCTAAAGTACCAATGTAAATTAAGATCTCTGCTAATAGGCGTTATCGAGAAGGCCATTGCTGACCTTATTTTCCGGTCGCTGCCGTTCGTGAAAAGAACGGCTGTTCGAACATACGCGAAACGCCCTATTAGGCCTTATTGTGATGTTTATCATAATTAATTTTTCTCGATAAAAATCTGTTTGCTTAGGCCGATATGGTGAATAAATTATTTATTTGAGGACACATTAACATCCACTCGAAAATCTTCGTTATTGTCGAACTTGAGCTTTAAATCGTATTTACACATTACCCCGCCAATAAGCGGCCATTCGAAATAACTTGTGTTAGTGCAGAGAAAACAAGTTCTAAAGTTATCAACTAGGTATGATTTTAAAGCGGCTCCATTTGACCTACCCCTTAGATCGTCTTCGACGCTAAACTAGCTAATATTTGTGGCGGGCATTTTGTAATATTTATTATAGTGTTTCATGTATTGTTTCCGCTAGCCTTATTTGGTGCAATGCATGCTCTGTCGCGTCTAAAGTGGTAACGTTTAGATCGGCGTATGTCAATGAGCGTGGATATGAGTAAGCGTCATGGACCTTTTTTATAATGTAACATAGTGACAAGTAATCGAACGGTTCGCAAAAAAAAAGTCTACATGATTATATAGTAGGATTTATAGCGATGCTCCGTTATTTCGGCTCTAGCTGTCGTGTCCGACTAGCGAAATATTTGTTTTTGATGGATCAGTCAATGATAAACAGTATACGTAAACGTCGCGAAAACCTGAAGTCGTCCATTGCATCGTTGGATTGACCCTTAAATAGACAGATTCGTATGCAAAATGTTTGTTTGTTTGTTTGTTTTGTTTCATAAGCGGTTAGCGTACGCAGCTACGCATATCCTGACCCTACTCGATTTTATGGCGGTCGGTGTTGACGCGCTTGGCTTGCTAGGGGTTTGGAACCTTTTGCGAAGGTCGGGTTAGGCCCATGCAACACTGTATCACGAACGACGCTAACCCAAATATCAACGGATGCAAATTAAATATTTCTTCCCACTCTTTTTACTCGATACGAGGAACGTATGACCACTCGAAGCTTTGCTGTTGATATCTTTTAACTAGATAAAACATATACATGATGTGTGTCTAGCTCAGTTTTTCTGAGTAAAACAATTAATTCAAAATTATTATGCATTTGTGCTTCCATGAAGCATTTTCACTCTTCTATGTTAAACCGGCATACCACTAATACAAAACTTAGCAAAGTTCAATTTTCTCCATGCTCGGGCGACATGTACAGAATTTCCCGACTTGTCTTACGGCTTGATGATATCCTAAAATGGATAGCCGGAATTATCAATATGGAGCCGTATTATGGAGAGCCGTCAGAATGAACATAATGACCTGCCAATAGCGACAGTGCAGGCACCGGTTAAGGCCTAAAACTACGACAAAGTCAACTAGTTACATAAGGATCGAACGGCATCAGTCTAACAGTATGGTTAAACGCCTGTAGCTGGCGTCACCGCAGGGCATGAGCATGTACGCACGTACGCAGGGCATGTACGAGCGTACACCCATGCAGACTCCGTTCACGACGATCGTACAACATTCGTCTGCCGTCGAATCAGCTCGCCCTGAACCTCGGTCGGGAACACATAAGGTCAGTCGCACAACAAGTACAAAGGCGACACGAACGACAACAGCTCAATGTACATATGCACCGCGATTTTCGCTGCGGTCGTGGTAGTATTTTGTTACGTTAACACTGTAGAAATAGCACGTTTATTTGGTTTGGAGGGGAGAAAGCGTTAGCGTTTTACACGAGATGACCGAGCAATGCGACAGTGTTTCCGTCAGGACCCGTTACCAGCAATCGGTAAACAACGCACAGAAAGCAGAAAGAAGTCTGTTTGATGATCGAGTCCGTCAGCTTTATGCTGTTTCGTCCTGCTAGTATATTATAGTATGTGTGTATTTGTTTGTTTGTTTGTGTGTGTGTGTGTGTGTGTTTGTATTCAAATGATTGGAGCGTCGCGGGCGGACAGTTCGAGAAGGCTGCGGTCGGTACGATGAAACGGCTAAACGCGGCACTTCATCTTTACCGCAAGACATGAAGAGAAATGCACGAAGCGAATGTAAAAATACGTATGAGGCATGTTCTAGCCGTTGATATATTGTTTTCATTGTGCCGATTCAATCTATATAGTAATAATGCATCACGATATAAATAATACATAAAGACGTATCTATTTAGCATGTTTTTATAAGCGCGACGCAGACTGACCAGCAAAAACGATGGGTTTCCGACGAAACGATGGGAGCACAATAGCTAGGTAATCGCTGTTACTGTCGTCGCACGGCAACAATGGTTCCGGCGCCTCTGATCGTCACGGGTAGGCTTAGAGGGTAGAAAGTCATACAGAGTTAGCGACTCGTTCTGATTCGTCAGATTCACGCGGAACGTAGAGAATTCGATGGTACATTAATAACTCGATGATCTTCTACGACTGAAGGCAAATTAAGCACGATTAACTATTTCGGATCACGTATAGCCTTTGCTTTGATTGTAGATCGCACAGTCGCCGTTGCCGAGCATCTTCATGCGTACAGGAGGTTCTATGACATATCCAGACGAACAATCGAGTACCTTTTTTAGAAAACACGTGTGGTACCTGTTGTAGTCGTTAGTAGAAGGCACATGTATCCCGTTTTTGCCTCGTTATTCTTAGTCTACACGGATCGTAATGTGCGTTCCGACTACTACCGACGCTGCGGGTATTTTTTATAAAGTAGCATTGACAAGTCTGTATGGAAAAAACTTGCGAAACATATAGACGCCGCGATACATGCTTTTTGTCCACTGTGGCTTTTTCTGCCCGCACAAATGGTCCTTCGAAAGGCCCAGCCAACGGTGCGCTCCAGGACGGAACCGCGGGCCTCTAGAAGACATGAGAGGACTCGACTCCAACTGGAGTCGAGCAACAGCTTAGCAATGGCAGTGAAACTGCCAATTACAATGGCACTCGTATGGACGCCCGCTGGTCTCTAGATTCTGGCTGGTTCTAGATTTTGATCATAGCAACTGTTGCCGCTTGCGTTCCTGAGGATGTCCCTCTCAGGTTGCTACCGCTGTCATCGAGCGTAGTCCGGCCGCGGCAAGATCTGCTAATAATTTCGTCTACCGTAGACTGTTATTGGCGCAAGCGAGAGCGCCATCTTCAGCGTCACCGCTATCACTCCGCCAGTATCGGCCGCTGACTACGTGTAGTCCGTTTAGAACTCATGACGATGACAACATCACATTGGTCTAGGTAAACATGCGGCGACGTTGTTTCAGTTTACCTCCAAATGCTTTCTCTGCGCTCGTTGCGGTTGGCTCTACCGCTGCATATGTTCTCCTGCTTCTCGTCTTCTTTCCAACGGACCGAGTGCGGAGCTAGCGGCAATGGAATAGCAACTGTGACAAAAACACGTTCACCGCCGCTGTTAGCAAAAGGACTTCCATTAGAAAGATGATGATGACGATAGCGCTAGATGCAGTCGTGCGCAGGAGGTGACCTGTATAGCGATTGACCCAACAATTCCGTAGCCAAGGGCCGTTGCTGGTCGTTGATCGTCTGTAAGAGCAACTTACTGTGTTCGCGGGCCTGTTAATCTGCTGTTTATGTGTTTATGCGTTTGTCTCAAGCGATCCAGGTCTTTCCATCGGCCACCTATTCTACAATGTTAGACCCGCCAACGTGTATTTGCTATTTGCGATCGCCGGATGACAAACTCGCCAGAACAGCGGCTTCTGAAATGTAACCTAGGTAATGTTCATTACCCGCGTACAAATCGGGCGGCTACGATGTACTTTCATATATATATGTATATGTATGTGTTCCCTTGCCAATATGTGTCTGGTTAGAGAGTGCCACCATTAGCGCTCAGTTTTTGCATATTTAGATGGTCGCACGCGCGCGGTGAGAAACACAAACACCATCTGTTCGGAATAACATCGATCTGATGTAGCGTGGATTGGAAAAACGTACGAATGCTGACCTATTCTATAAACTAATATCGATCTGCCACAGGACAAGGTCACAACCAGAGGTCGCTGCACGCTGAGGAATTGTCAGTCGCATTGAGAGCAGAACGACATAGAAACCGTAGTCAAATAATATAGAAACGTCAAGGAGGAAACTCAACGCGAACGGGTAGTTCTCATGAGCTGAGCAGCAAATTATTCACTACACGCACTAGTTTATGATGGCATAAGCGCCGATCCGACGGACCATCGCAGCGAGCATTACTATGGTCGTAGACAAACACGTTGCCGGTGCCTCGAATTGTTTCGCTGCAATTTCCAGGCCAGTTTTGCCAGCCGTCTGGTCCTAGTTTCCATTGCTACGGCTTATAGCGCTGAATCGAACAGACGCGGCCGGCAACAGCTGAACGGCGACATGGCTCGATCAAGCCATAAAGTAAACTGACCAGGCAAGTCACGTAGTCTAAGAAATGAGCTGCGTTACAGCCTGCCTATTTCTACCTGTCTTAGCCTTTAGGTTGGCGTCAGGGGGTTGCGCGTGAACCAGTGTTATGGGCTGGCCGTTATCGCGGTGTCTGCTGAGATCGCTGATCGCCATTAGCAGGCATGAGACTGCTGTGAATTCTGCTACTGTCGTAGGCATGTTGATAATTTCCCGCGCGATACGTTACAGCTGAATATCATGCCGCCCGGATCCGTCTACTAAACCACTGCGTACGAAAACATAATCTAATATATATATATATATAGCTAGAATAATTATGAGTTGGGCGAGGAACCGTAGCATCGTAGTTGTCGACGGAACGAATTTGCCCGCAGTACGTATATGTATTATAGAGGAAAACGACAGTAAGCTAGCATATTAGCGGAGTCCTTAGAAAGACCATGGCAGTACGTTAGTACATTGTAGATATACGAAACAAGCGTAAGGTATCTATCTATGTTGAATACGGGCGGAGTTGTTTAATGAATAAGGCTTTTGTGGGGAGAGGGAGGGGGATAGGGCGGGGGATGGGGAGGGGGTAAACCCCATCTGCCAAGCCGGATCCTGCGAGGCTTTTCCACGACAGATCGTCGACGAGCGACAAAAGAGTAATCGATGACGGCTAAACGCTGCCATCAAGTGACTCGCATGAGATTTGGCTAAAATCAAAGATGTCTTGTAACTCCAGCCAGCTTTCAGGGTACAGCAGTAGTGTCTATAGCTACCTATGGATGAAATAATAATATCATGTATAGTTTCGCAGTGAATAAACGTTGGATGCTGCGCCCGCGTGTTTAACAACTATATTTAGTATAAGGAGAATAATATGCATCGACTATTTGAAGATATTTCTTCTTTGTCGACTTCACCGCCGGTCGTCGACAAATCTTCGAACAGTGACACCTCGTTGTTAGAGACGGGTCAGGGTTCATTGTGTTTGGTTATGCATATGTTACTGCCATGATCTGATTATTTAACTGTACCAACGGTGCTTGTGAGTAAATTCAGAAATCAAATGTTCTAAAAACGTAATAGATGCGTGAACGTAGACATTGCTGTATAATCAAGTGAATTTCTAAGTAGGCTCAGCTTTCCAAGAATGTTGATGCGAACGAACGCTTATTTCGAAAAGCTGTTGATTCTGCTCGTTGATATTACCAAATCGTTGTTGTGACACTGGCTCAATTCCGAATGCCTTTTTCGCCCAAGACTGTTTTTCATTCATCTACACAGAACACACTTCACGAGAGCTCCACCTCGAAGCTCCGGCCAACCGTGAGGTTGCTATGAGTACTGCTCGACGGGTTCTAACTATACAAAGGGTCTGCTTCTCTGTGCCAAAGTATTAGCTTCCGCAAAATCTAATAATAGATAAATATCTATCTAATAAACGTAACAGCTATCGCAGCGTGAACGTAGTCGGCCGCTGTGAACTGCTCTTCGGACGAGCATATTCAAGCCTAGGGGGATAGCAAAAGACAGCTTGGTAACGAGTCCATAAACATAATTTCAACATCTTTTGTAGCTGTCGACATGCGTATGTGGCAGGTCTAACGCGCTCGCCAGCTCTAAACCCATACAAGCCAAATCACATCGCCAACTTTATTTTCCGGGTCGGTGTTGTCATCGGGTCAGAATGTGTCTTGTCGAAGACAACAGCCGTCCAGGGCCCCAGGTATTTATTAACTGTACATTGCGGGTCGTCAACGTATGATGTCTCTATATCATAATGATCTTCTTCTATGGTATTAACTAGTAGCTCAAGCGAATATGGCGAACACAAAGGTTGTTATGGTCACTTGGCACATGTAAAAACTCCTTTGTAAATTAGTTACAAGTTCAACTATTCCCGTGCCTTCGCTTTCCTCGGTAGCAAAGAGAACGCCTCCGAAGTAACAGAATAACCGAGGTGTGTATGTAAATTTAATTGCATGAA
This sequence comes from Varroa jacobsoni, assembly GCF_002532875.2. Lineage (NCBI taxonomy): Eukaryota > Metazoa > Arthropoda > Arachnida > Mesostigmata > Varroidae > Varroa > Varroa jacobsoni. The sequence continues at coordinate 123,702 of NW_019213442.1, forward strand.
TCAGTTAATACAAGCTGGGACGTCTGAAGCCCAATAATATCTGCTTTAATATCGGGCTGCATTTACAGCCATGAGTCGCGCTACGGTGTTGATTCGAGTCGTTCGATCATGTCTATGTTATTTATAATAGGTGCTCTGTCCATTTGAAGAGCCAATTACGAAAAGGAGATGGTGTTATCTCAACTTTTCTCGTTCTTATTGAACATCCGTACTCCGAATAATAAGAATCATGTAAAAGCGGACGGCATAGCAGGTATAAATTGCAAAAGTACGCAGTCAAACGCTGGTATGTTTGTTTGGTAATTATAGGTCTGACGGGACGGTATCGCCGTCTGGAAACATTCGAACGAAATTTAAGCATGCATCGTATAACGATCTGTTGAAAAATGAGGAGAGAAAAACTTAAGCTGGAATATGTTTACTATCACTGTGTTACAAGCCCATGTCAATGATGTACATTCTAATATTCCATGATGTAACGATGTATATCTTCATAGAGGCGTTTTAGTATCAAGCAGTAATTTCGACTAAGCGCTTGATTTACTGTTGTAGGAAGTGATGATTCGTAGAATTACTATCTACTAGGCTTGAGTATAGGCAAACAAGGCGGATGGCAGCGACTCTCTATTGGATAAATGACGTTCCAATGGCAGAGTGGACACAGGGACCCGATCGCCGATACGTCGTCACAAATGGATGAGTTCTGCTCTACTATCAATAAGTGAAATTATGTATGAACATAGTTAATGAACTGTGACATATTGAATCCATAATGAATCACGCGTATTCGGCGTAAACATCTCTACTTTTTTGGCTTAAGTTCTATCATCGGCGGAAGTGACGGCAAGCGACCAGCGTGCACGATAGCTTTATGTTACGGAAAAAATGTCACGCTATGAGAAAGTGCGCTAGATTTCATAAGCAAATGCTAAAACGTTCATACACTTTCGAGTTAATTACCACAGGGCTAGCTATGGCCTACGGTTCAATTTAATTTTTTGGCAATTTTTTTTATCGATCTCTAGTTTCGACCGAAATCGTCTCACGAGCACCTAAAAGATCAATAAATCAACCGATACTTTTGCCGATTTTTTTCTAAGTCAACCACATTTTTTCCTAGCTGCTGATTATGTCGGACCGCCATATCGCCTCGTACAAATAAGATTCTGGCAGGCAAAGAACAACTAATATAAACAGTAATCTTCAGCTCTTGGTCGCGCGATCAACAGACGTAAAATCCCGTTCCAAAAGAGAGCATAACAGTAACCTCTTACCTGAACCGGAACCGGAACCCTCGTGAAAACTGGCTTCCAGATTATTACTTGCAAATGTGTACTACTTTCATTTACGAAATCGACAATATCTCTATTGTTTTATCAAGCAATGTATTACATACAGATTTTTCTTCTTTTTTTTTCATCTTTCCCAATCAGCATCTTGTTCTCTAAAAGTTTCGAAACGGGAAGCAGGATTGCGTTGTTCCGTTTTAACAGACTTTGAAGGCATGAGGGGCAAGTTCAGCGATGTGCATTCGTAACGCTGATAATTACTTCATCATATTTTTTTTTTTAGTTCTTTGTTGCGTTCGCTGTCAACTAGATCCATCCGTTTCCTAGACGAGGGCCATAATTTGTTACGAGCATATAGGCTTACTTCTAGTAGTACTGACTAGGGGCCACATTGGGGTCCGCGATAGCGCTTGCAGCGATACTGGCTGTTGTCTGGCAAGCAAGTATCTTTGTATTGCGATCCAATGTAATTTTCAACTCGAACGGCAAATGTGATAAGACCGCCAACGAAATCATTGAAGCGCTGAATCTTCAGCGGCGACGGTGATACGATACCATTGTGATGACGAAGCTGCCTTCCAGGTTCACTGGCTTCCCACCTATTGCACTAGCCCAATGCGTTTCAGTTGGTTGTTACAACCTGTCAATCAAGTATGTCAGCGCGGTGAAAGCTTTCGACAAGGTGGCAAAAATGACAAAGCCGATCAAATACTCTTCGAATGTATTGCCAGCAGGATTGGATCTATCAAAAGCTAGCTGAGACAACACGTGTCCAAGAACTGGTACGCTCGTCTAGCTCATGTGTTATACGAATGATTCTGCTGAGGTCTTGTTATGTGAGGTCTCTGCTCGTACGCGTTCTTGTGAAAATATCAAATCGTATTCAGCACGCGTGGCTTACTTACACAACATCGGCCAATGGCAGCCGGAAACGGACCTACCCCTGAGCTGATTTCAACAGACTGTGGCTGCACTTTTGCCAATATCGACGTGCTGTCCTGACCTGTTCCTGTTATCCTGCTGCTGAGGCATCGAAGTAAAGTTCCACTTTGTTGATGTGTATTAATGGAGCCAAAACTATCCTTGGACTGAGCCTATTGAACGAGCAGGTTAGGTTCGTTCGAAACGCTGACAAAACACGCGTCTTCTTCAGCGCGATCTGTCTAAAGACGATTAGGACCTTGTGTCTCTGTCGGCAAAAAAAACTGGCAGGCTGTTATCAAATAGAGACGGTACTAATTTCAGCTCAGGTGTCTGTAATCGACTGTCGTTGGATAGCTGATTACTTCGCCGGCCTGTTTTTGTGGCAGACGTATGCCCATGTTTAACCGCAAGAGTCTGCTTTCCTAACCATAGCGAAAATTACCATTATGGACATAGCGTACGCTGTTAGCGTGCGAATGAAGTGATAGCATAAAGGAGAGATGCAAAGGACGACCTTCTCTAAGGAGTACTACCATGCCTATCTCTATTAACAGTTTCTAACTCTAAATGGTCGAGCTAGTCAAAAAAAGTAATCGATGTAATGTATCAGTCCAGATTAGTAAGCAGGCAAATAATTTAATATTTATCGACGCGATAATAGCGTGTCGTAAGTAAGAATAGGTTTAATTACCCCGGGCAAAAAAATTACTGAAGGCCACCCGTCGATGGATGTCTTACCTTGGCACTTTTATAAATACGCACTGATTGGCCATGGGAATTTTGTGCTTAGCAGAAAATACTACGACATTGAAACAAGAACGACCGTTCAGGAATCCTTTCCAGGTAGGTAAATAACTTGCGGATGAAGTTTCGCGAATGGAATGCAAAGAGAAAATTCTACAACAGGCAATACCCTTGTTTCGCTTATCTATAACTTATATATATTATATATAAGCTTAACTATAGATACTTTTCCTGTACTACAGTTCCGTCATATCGAATACTCTATTACGTACTGTATTTTGGTGAGGCAGGCGATCAGCCTAGGACCAGTTGCTTAGATTACTTAGATACCTGCTCCCTCTGGCTCTCTCTACATACATATGTAGAGAGATGTTATATATATATATAGCAGACTAAGTTAGATGGGTCGAACTTGAAACGTAAATCTTATTGATGGTGGTAGCAGGACACACGCACGAATTTTCCTTATATCCATTGACAGTATCGGCTGTCGTCCGCTGCACGGTACATAATCTGAAAAAGTATGCTCATACCATCATCAAATGCAAAGGTTTTCCTTTTTGCTTTCATTCTGCCCGAATTACGTCCCTATCGAGAACGGTTGCCCTATTGTGTTGGCTTACGCCGCGATCTTGAATTTCGATTCACAGTTGTGTCCTTTACGAAAGCTTACTTTTCACGATGAATCATCGAGCTTCGGGACGAAGAGAGATATATTTTTCAATGGAGGCCGGCAGATGCTACAACCGATTGTTGAAATAATAATAATAATAATAAAATTAAGGAGTATAAATATCCTCGATTGATTATTCTGAAACATAGAAAGCACGCATGAGGGCAATGATATGAAACGTAACTGTTCTCTGAGCTATTTTGGTAGTGTCTAATGAATCAATTGATGAGAAGAAATGACGAAGCCGAACGCGTAGCGAATTCTACTGAAACACGTGTTAATTTGCTACTTTGTTTATTTAGATGAAAATCGTGGTACGATATCAATATTTCCCAGCGAAGTGCAACTTTTCACAGGCTTCCGCGTGTTATTCACGACCGCAGATATGCCCCCTTTTACTGTTTTTTTTTGTCAGGAGCATAAAATTATCATATTAAAGTGTAGGCCTATGTTCGATCATCATGCTACTGTGTAAAACAGTCCTATGGGGTTCGTCCGAAAATTTCGTGTGATAACGTGCATATACTATCGTGATACGCGTGCTCACTAAGTGACAACGTTCAATGCGCATATAGCATTAAACGTTGTTGTTTCCCTCGTTTTCATTTACTTACATATCACCTAATAATTTACAATAATTTAGTGTAATGTTTAGTAACGGATCTTTCAAGGCGAGGTCATTCGAAATTGGATAATATACCCATGGCTTAAACTGGACCGTTTTAACGGTTCTCTCCTATCGCATGTGCACGATCTACTTCCTGTAATGTTTCTTGTTTGAAAAGCTTGAATTCTGAGGCTTTACGGTCCGATTCCTTCAAATGTTGCAATGAAACGGTAGACTCAGCTGCTTTTGTTCTGCAAGCGGCAGCATCTAGACGAAATCGACATAATAGGATGCTGAAGCGTCGACTATTATGGCTTGACATAGAAGGGTCCTTCAACAGACGGTCCGATCGTCGGCCATTTTGCCAGTAGAACCCATGTGGCCTACCAAATATTTTCGATTTTGGCTAATTTCAACAGCCGAACAATGTCAAATTGTTTGCCCGCGCGTACCGTAAGCAAAGATCAGCAGTATTTTGTTATGAATTTAGTAAATGCTACCAGCCCTGATGACTTTTCACCGGCACTATCAGTAAATTTGCCTAGCTCCGCTCGAAACTTATGGCCAGTATGCCACCTTTAAGAACTACACAACAGCTTTCCGGATAAAATTATGTGATATATTAAGCTCTTATTGACACGGTGAATTTTCGAATAAAAAAAAGCCTAGCTTGCCGCGTGTAGCGGTCTACATTTGCGCGTCATATTTATAACAATCGAGAGTAGCAAATATAGGGGTAGCACGTTCAAACAAAGTCGGCGCAATTTTCGCCACGCGATAGAAAATAAGCTTTGACTCTATAGCCAAGTTATGCAGATCAGATGCTAGCGGATTGATTCGACACATGTTTTTTTTTTTTTGTTTTTCCCCTTATATATAGGTGTTATCGTTCCAGTAAACTTACGTCGTAGCGTGCACGTTCGTTTATCACAGACTCAATTACATGTCCTACAGATCTGTTATTTTATATATCAGTAAAAGGTAAGAAGAGCCTCTTAACAGATGACTGATTGATCGATTGTTTACGACCGCCCACCTTAAAGCAAGCAGCGATCCCGTAGTATTCGTTGCATTTCAGCCGTAGACGTGATACGGTAACAGACGATATGGTCACTATGCTAAATTAACGTAAAGCAGCAACGTTGTATTGTACGTTGATTGTCGCGACAAATCGCGGCAAACGGACGTATTCGCTATCGTACGTAATTAAACGAGTTTTGAGCTATTGTCAAGTATGCTTGAATAGTGTTTTTTTTTCCTTTTTTTTCTTTTCAACCAGCCACTTTATGATTGTCACTGGCGTCTGTCGGGAATGGATAATCTCTGATCGACAGTATCTCGGTTTTAACCCGTACCTAACAACTAGCTTTCTTTACTGTAGTTAGCTATAACAACTAGTAGCTAATAGTTGAAATGTACTTTTACAATTGTAACTAGGCTTAACGCTGCGTTCAAATCTGTTTGTGTTTTCATCGATATAAACTTTCGTTCTGCCTGAGACTCGATAGTATAGACAATTCGAGCGTTAGCCTACTAAAATAGGTGGGCTTACTGTTATTGGTGACGAACTCTTTTTTTTCTATAGAATAATTATGGTTTGGTAGTTAGGTTTTGTTCATTACGTAAGTGACCTTTTGCAGAAAGCGTGCTATTTTCTATAGGCTTTTATTCTATAGCCAATTCGACAATGTCCACACTTAAATAGCGTACATCTAATAATAAAAAAAACTAAACTTAATATGTGAGCCGCGCGTATAATTTGTATAGAAAATAGAGTTTTGCTTATCGTTAAATATTGAAATTATTTATTCGATGCACCTTTGAATGTATATGACTGTACGCGAACATCTGTCAACGATTCCGTTTTACGTAATGACTTCACGTAAACGTAAAGATATTTTTGATGTCAAAAGTAATCCTTTTTGCAACAATGCTTGTTTTACTTGAGTTCATTATTCAGTTATCTAACCGGTTCCGTGAGAGCGCTCGCACGTTTTGTCCGGGCAAGATAGCCTACTTACTGTGAAGGTCAGTATGGTCTGTCGGTGGACAGAATCGAATTGGCACGAGGAACTACAAGATATCGCAGGGATCGATGAGACAATTTTTGATTTTGCTCGGGAATTAACGAAATCAACCTATAGGGCCATTCTTTAGTGCGTGACCAAACGTGAGTATTACTTATTGCAGATCAGTGCCCGCTAGTAAACGGTACCATCGTATCCTGAACTTATCGATTCGTAACGTTTAACAGAAGAAAAAGTCTATTAATTTTATCATTTCTGCTGTTTAACCTACGC
>NW_019213442.1:130338-167294 GCF_002532875.2 Varroa jacobsoni
CCGGTTTATTGCAGAAAGGTAGCAAATAGCTGTGACCGTATCTTTACCTCGTTAGGGATTTCTGCTGACTGCCATTAGAACGCCTTCTTCGACTATGGGTCGGTGTAATACCGGTATTTTGACGCTTGCGATTTATTGGGGACTGTAATCGATGTATTTTCCAGATATCTTATAGAACATCACGTATCCGGTACTAAGAAACCTCTGCTTAAGCAATTTAACTTCCACTATGAGTGCGAATCTAAGTTCCCACGTCCTCACCTCCATAAATTTAAGCCCCAAAAAGTCTGTTCAACTTAGACCCAATTTGTCAGGAAATATCTTTGATTAAGAGAGTTTGGTCTACTTTAGCGTCTCTGTTTTTGTTTAGAGTAAATATATATTTAGCACAAAAAGGTTTCTCTGCTTGCTCCCGCATACAATCCACGACAGGGTCATCCGAATAGGTCCACTCCTACGTCAACTATAGCCCTTAAAGGTAATCACTTAGGATGTTTCCTTTTCAAGGCATCCAAAAATTTACCAGACAAGGAGATACGAGGTTGCTCAGTTTATAATTGGCAAAAAAAAAACGGAAGGGAATACTAATGTTACCACCGTAAAGTTATGCTGTAAGCATTACTTTGAACTGCACTTGAGCAAAGCTAAAACCAGCTGATCGATAAAAAAAAGTCTTGAGATTTTTCGTTAACTGAGCTTCGGCCTAGGGTGCCCCAGGGCTTTCGGCTCCTGAGACTCACACGACACCGTTACGAAAGATACCATGGGCCGCGCATGCAAAACCTTGTAGCCACAGATCCTTAACGTGACTGGAATTGGTTGCGCTATGTTGCTTCTAGACGTTGTCACGTGTCTGCGACATCTCAGACCCTCATTTTTCGAGCACAGGTCTACATTACTTGTGTCATTCACATTTGTACCTTTGCGGGCTCTAGGTTAGTCTGTCGTATTTACGTTTAGGGTATGTGTCAGTTAGATAACCTATATTACTATATAGGTTCTTTTGTGAGAAAAATCTCCGCAAGATGTTTTGCGATTATAGCCAGATTCGAACATGTAATCTATGCAAGACTACCGTATGATACCTTCTTAGTGTTACTTAAGCCTCACCCCACAACCGAGAGAAATAAAGGAGATATCGAAGAAAAGAAGAAATAAAAGAAGGAGACGTTACCTTTATTTGAGCATACTTATAATAATAATTAGTGCTTAGTACTTATAGTAATCAAGTGCGAAACCCAGCTACAGTGTACACGTACATTCGCGGGGTTGCACGCAGAAGACTGCTTCTATGACAAACAAATTAGCCTCCGATCTGGTCATACAACCATACACATGGCCGTATAGGGCCGATATTTAATACAGCATAATCCTTTTCGTAATTCTGACACATTGCGGTTTAGAAATAACAGGACTATATGTTTACATGCATATGGTATGCTATGCCATTGCGGTTTAGAAATAACAGGACTATATGTTTACATGCATATGGTATGCTATGCCATTGGGGAAAGCGAATTACCTAATAATACTAACGAAACAGTATCAAACGCAAGGGTCAAAAACAGCCGGGTAGTTAGGTATCGTACTAGCACTTTCGCTCGCCGTTGCATTCCAATTAAACGATGGCTATCGCCCCCACTGAGAGGTAGAATCGGCTACGAGGCATTTGTAGCTCGTCGAACGGTGGCTCTCTCGGTCTTTCTCAATGGCTTCCATGACCTCCAGATCAATCATCATTAATTAAATTTATTTTATTTTTTTAAATATTTAAATTTAAAAAAATTAAAAACAAAAAAAATAAATTTAAATAAATTAAAACTGCAGCAAAATCGTCGTTCGTCCCTTCGTACGTCCTATAGTCGATTGTGACGGTGTGTGTTATTTTCATATGTGTGCTATTGGCGGCCCAATGCAGCTATGCGTTCCGGTAGACTGAAAGACCTATTAAACCTGTTGCTAAAATAATAAAATGAGGAATTATATGGGAAGAGTCTTATCTGGGGGTTAGTGTCGCTTTAAGAGTTGCAGAAAAGTACTCCGTCGCTAACCCGAAGTCGCTCTCTCTGCGGCAGAAGAGAGTACCGCTCTGTAGTAGTACTTCAAACATCTGTGAGCGAAGCGCGCGTGATACGATCCCAGAGTCGAACAGAAGAACGATTTCTATTGTTCGTATTTTATCGAAAAATAGAAAGTCTGACGCGACGTAATTTGAATTCAATCCGCCTCATATGATATTCCGATGTTTAGGGGGCAAATTCTACACTCTCAGACTTCATCCCGTTTAAAGTGCATTTGTCTAACTCGTGCATTTCGTTCAGCCCCGATTATCACCAAATCCCTCCCTAAGAGCGCTTTCATATGTTAATGAAATGTTCTATGAGTTAGGACCAGTTGTATCGACTCCCAGTAGATGTTTTTGGCGCAAGCCAGCGCGCATTAGATGAACTTCTCGCAGGAACGATGCACTGTCCTACCAAGTGTATCCTCTCATCCGGCCACCCTTTTTGTCATTTCACGTTAAAAACAATAGCCAGTAACACAAAACCGTTTAAAAGGCTTACGTATGAAAGAATACTGCTTCAGTGTTCCATATAGACGGTGATATCAAATTCTTCAACGATACAGCGTTTTTGCCACCACCTGTGCCTTGACTGCTCAAACTGCGCGATCAATTCGGGTGATTCAGTCATCTCTTAAGGATATGTTACTGCAATCAATGACCCATTTACAAGAGTGGGTGACGCCCAGCGTACGCTTCACCACTTAATATTGCACGCACGCTGAACACCTAATTTTTGATGGCCATATCGATTATCTATGTTTAATCGGTATTATTTACTTGGTAAAATATTTACTGCAGAATCCCTTGTTTGCGAACGCACCTTGTTGACTTTTTCGATAGCAGGTAGGCGAACGCCCGTTTGATAGCGAGTCGGTACTGTCAGGCCGGGTATCCTCGACTCTAGCTCCAAAATGCTCTATGCATAGTAATTTTAGGGGTTCAAATCTGAGCTACTCGACGGCCGTACATGATCATGTTCTCAAGCAGTTAAGCCTGCACCGATCGTATCAGACGAGTCTTGTTCAAAGACTGTGGCTTTCCTCTCTACGTTTGCACGAGGTGTTGCAGAACACGCAGAGAAATTCTTTCGCCGATACTAACAGTTGTTTCTACTGTCGATTTTTGCATCATGGAGAAATTTTCGTCGAAGGAAAATCGAAAAATACCTATTAATTCACTTTTGGAAAAGCTGAATCAAAAATGATACCGATCAAAGCATCCGTCTGACCCTTGTAACATATGCCGTGCATCTGAGGTCGTCGTGAATAATCTGTAACAACGTTCACCTAGCCACATTCAGCTTCTTCGCTAACGTCCCGCTTGACCCAAACCAGATAGATCATCGGAAATGCTCTTTCGGACAGAACCGAATGATCTGAAGTACTCTTCTTTCTGTCGTTAATTTTTCGTTATGCTTTGCGGTTACATGATCCCGCGCCTTTCGTCAGCGCGTATTCAGTTACGACGAAGGATAGCGTCGATGAAAGTTATTCTGATCCATAATCTTGTTTACGCCGCGCCCAGCACATACATATTAGATAATAGTTGTCCTTAGCTCAATGCCCTAAAACGACGCACCGTTGCTCGTCATAACGAGTCTGTTGTTTCTATCTAGAATCAACACGGATTCTGTACACGCAATATATACCTATATATATATATATATATATATCGGTGCGCGTCGTAAAACTTGGCCGTGTTCCCACATATTGGACCCAACATATAATTTAAAACCGTCTGTATTCCAGGTTAGCTCTTTCTTGAACTCTCCACAGTGGCCCTAATCCTTGTAGCTTAACCGACCACCTCGTCTACCCTCAAAGTAGCTGGTCCCTCAGCGCCGACGATTCGGTCTCTTCTTATTTCCCTTTACAATGCAATGGGCAACATGTTTATATATATACAAATAACAGTTTCAAATCCGCCGCTTATATAGTAGAAACAAGGGCACAACGCACTGTGTTAAATACGGCGGCTATAAGGCCGTAAATACAACAAAGCCAAAAATTACCACTGTAATACCTCGTAACAACGAGAGTGAGTCGATATAGTGAACGCCTTAGGATAGCGTCGCGGGTCCTACGCAAGCAACAATTGTTATTACTAACAGTCATAATTATTTTTAAATGTATTAATATCAGAGGGATTGCAGTATCGCAGAGCTTACTATGGGCCGTCTTTTGTTAGTTTATTTTCTGCAGAGACAAAGCCGGGGGCTTATTTTTCATTGTGTAACATGCAACAACGGCTTTAAGTTAGTTTTAATGTACAGCCGGTTCTAACAAATCGCTAGATTCGAATACATGTCTCTCGACAAGCTTCATTCTTGGATGTTTTGTATCCCCGTTTTCTTTATAAAGCCTGCTGTTACTTTCGTGGCCATTTAACTCCCATTCAAGTTTTTGGGTTTTATTTAGTCGTCCTCATTTCATAAAATATTATTTCATTCTGCGAACATGGCCTGTTGCTTCTCATCTACCCATCTACTAGGTTTTTTGAGGTACTTATTGAGGCTGCTGTTCCTATGAGCACAAGCTCTTGCAGTTGCCTCTTCGGTACAACATCAAAAACTTGCCAGAAGAAAGGTTATGCGGGGTGGATCTCGTTGAACTTTTATGGCTTTTATTCAACAGACCTTTAAAACGACATGGCTAATTCAGGGTTAGTGTCAAGCAAAGGTGGCATTTTGGAGGGTCTACCCCAATCCAATGTGCCATCCGAAGTCGCTGGACGCCGCCTAAGAGTTTCTGAAGAAAAAAGCCAGCAAACACCTTATGACCTCGTTGCCTGTTAAGATGGGCCACAAACATCCGAACAAGTAAGCGTGTCATACAAAAACATTTCGAATTTTATTTATTGTCTCAGAAATATCTATGGACTTTCAACTTTTCAAGTCGTTTTAGACCCTTAACGTGCTAACCAAGTTCGCTGTTTTTAAACTGCATCGGCGTTTAGAGATAGCATCCTTTTGGCAAGCAAAACCTAGACGCATTTACAGTCAATTTTTTATTAATGTTTTTTAAAATTATTTTTTGCCTTATTTCTTAGTCAGCGCTGAATAGACATTTCCTATCCTTGCATTTTTCTTGTTACACGTTTTATTAAGATATTACTATTATTTCCCACTATAAATAGTAGGCGCTATTCGTTAGATAGGCCGCCGAATGGCATGACGAAAGTAATAGTGTATCTTAGATTAAAATACCTTGAGTGATCGTTGGAAGCGTGCTGGATAAATTACAGGTAGCTGCTAGGTATCTTACACGCTACCTCGGTTTCATAATATTGTCATGTATTTAATCAGATTCTGAACAGCTAGGATTGGGAAGCTTATTTCCCTAAAAGCGTCATTGTCTCTAAGGTAGTGCTTCGCATCTATTAGGTCGTGACATTGTGAACTCTTCGAACTCTCTTCGCTGGCTCAGTTCCTTTATCTTCAATCGAAGTATGATCAATTGTTTCATGCCATACAAATGTCATAAAAAACATACCTATCCTGCCGTTATAGGAGTCACTGGGGTATGTGAGTATATGAGGTTTCAACGAGAAACACGTTGAGCTTTAAATAGTTTTTCTGTTAAGAGGTTGTCAATATGTTTGAAAAAACGCTGTATTGTGGGAGTACTATCTGGTGATTATAGCGGATAACAGAGAGCTCGCACGTTTATTTCGGTGTGAGGTCAAACAGGTACACGTATTAAAGTCGTCCATTTCTACTCATTAGTACTGGCTGCTTAAGAAGGGCTAAAACAACGATACAACAGCCATGCATTGGCGATAGCTACCGCGCCCTTAATTTGACTGATACATTTCTTCCTCATATAGAAATCAACTCAACTCAAAAAGACCCTACTCTCTATATTAATCTGCCATCGTTTTTCCCCCGCTTAAGCTTATATCCTTCTATGCAGATCTTCTATTAAATTGGGCGCCGCCGTTATTACACCACGATAACATTGTTCGTCTGACTGCCTGATCAGACCAGGTCATGCATGGCATCATGCCAGTCTACAATTGCGCCTCCGATGAATACTAAAGGAGCAAGGACCAGCATTAAACGTCAGAAGCGGCTATTTTTGCCTAAATACGATTTTACTAGTGACCGGCCGTCTGTTCACAGTCAACGGTTCGACCAAGTACCGACTTGAAAACCACAATGTCAACAACAGCAGATCACTAACTTTTAAAGCTGCCACTGATTGCTTGCTACCAGAGGGGTAACAGCAGGTATTGCACCGTTGCATTTAGTACAAATGTGGGGGAAACGCCCTCTCCTCTGGCCCCCTTGGAAACAAAGCTTTCAGCCGGCGTTCATGTTTACACTTGCCTCGCGGTAGAGTATGGGAGTGTGCGGCGCTGCGCGATGACCATGGCGGCGTAACGGCGCCGTGGCCGTTGTAGCCAAATCGCGTTCAGTAAAAGCGTTCCCGGGACTCGAGCATAGAGAAAGCTAGATTCGTATAGAGGTAAATCGCACGTATGCAGACACACAGATATACGTCCCAGAGAAAAACAATGTCGCATAGGACAACAAAGTAGTCAACTCGATATTTTCACTGGCGTAACGATAAGGCAGCGCCGATAAGCTGGACAGATTGAAAACGTTGCAACTGGTTCGGAAACGCGCGTTGGCTGGCGGAAAAGAGTTAGAAAAACGAACGAATATTTCAGCGGTGCGTTTTTCGGTGGTTCAACAGGTGGAAGCCGTTCAAGAAGAAGCCGGATCCGTGGTCAGCTGGCCAATCGCCTGTGGCGGGGTTGCGGCACACGTTTAATCTTTCCGACGATGGCCTTGACGATGCGAAGCTCGATAGCTTCACAACGCTGATGAACAGCGGCCGTTATTTTAAATTAATTTTTGCCGCTATTAATGCTGTTTCCCATATGCGGCTGTATTTTTGGAGCGGGTCTTGATATTTGCTGGTTGCCATTGCTCAGCGCGGATAACTGCGAATTAATCTGTTGCGTAAGAGAAAGCACGAACAATAAAGGGTTTAATGTAAATTGCTTCAAAGCTTGTCCTGAAATCAAATGTGATGTCACTATTAATGTGGCACATGTGTTTCATTCCTTCGTATATGTCGACGCGGAGGAGCTTTGTACCATAAGTATACTGTACTGGTTTCAAAGAATTCTCATACTGATAAATGAGTTGCTCGAAAAAACGGGGGCACGTGCGAATTTTCTTCTTTAGGTGGCATAAAACCGAAATGAAAGCTATATGTTTTTTTTGACAAACGAACGTAAACGTAACAATGAACCTGAAATGAAGACGCAATTACATTGGCCTTCTCCAAAAATCCCCCGGCTACCGTTGTGCTCCAAGGCTAGCTAACGGCATCTAGTACGAACTCATTTCGACATTTTGCGAATACATCTTGCTTGACCGTTGCGTCCAACAGGTGTAAATTGGATCGTTCCGTTTGAGCTAAGATATGCGTGTTGGAAGATAGAACACTTAACTGAAACTGGTCCTACGGATAAACATGAGATTACTAGGGTTGCTACTGCAGAAATTTGCCTATCCTTACTATTTCTGAGCTATACATCGATCGCTGAATAGCTGGAAGTGCTCATGCGTTGTCACTGTACTCAATGGAACAACAAATCAACAAAACGAGCATGACGAATTCACTGTGTACCTGATTATTATATAGGTCTGTCAATGTTTTGCACGACCACTATTTTGTACTGTTGTAAAGCCATTTGCTACCTATATTATATGACGTATATACAAATTGCCATCTAGCATTGCTGTAAAATTATTATATATTATATAAAATAATTTCTAGAAGGCAATCTGCAGAAGTCAATGATCTGGGGATTTGTCTGACAATAGGGGTCAGCCAGTTGACAGAAGTGATGATCTTAGGCCCGAATCAACAGCGGTTAACCTTAAATATTCATTAAGTCTGAGGGAACTGAGTTAATTGTGTCTGTCTGCCTGCGTGACAGTCTTCGTGGTAATGAACAAAACGCAGACGGTATTTCGTTCCAACTCAATAAATACACAGATGCTATTTTGTTAGTACTTCCCAGTTATATCTGAATATAAAATACGGCAGTTATTTCATATCTCAGAAATTCTGAATCCGACTTTTGTGAACTGAAAACCGTGCTTAGCAGGGGCGGTTTAGCCCAGTTGATATGTTCCTTTATACGATATCAATCTTGAATTGAACTCAACTCGAGCATTTCCAGGACGCTCCATTTTCCATGAAGCCATGCTTCAGCCGAAGTAGGACACCCTTCAAATAGTAATGATTATTGATGAGGCATTAAATCTTAAATCCGCACAGTAACCCGTAAAAGCACACCGTAGAGCCGTTATATGTGACGCATTATAATCTACATTGATGTATGATTCAATCCAGCCGGCTGACGTATTGCGACTCTTTTATTTCTACCTGTTTTCTAATACGGTAATCTTCAGTTCACCGATTAGAAAATATGTGACAAAGAACTTACTCATAAAATAGTTGTCGATCAAATCAGGAACTTTCTACATGTTACAAAGTAAGTTCAGCCGACACGGCTGTGGAGTGATACTGGTGTGATTTCTAAATTGAACAGAATAAACGGCAGAAAACCGAAGCTCGGCTCGTTCAATGTATCAATCAACAAGGTTAGTAAAATTAAACTAGCGGACCACCTGAACAAATACGATCAGTTAGCTCGATGTGCTGGCATCATTTGTCCCGTTAAAACATGGTGTCCTGCATGTGCACACCCTGACCCAAATCTCACAAGGAAAAAAACCTCTACCGATTCTCTCATTGTCGGCTCGCTATCGTAACTACCGGTTGTGTACACGCGTATAGATTGAACCAACTTTACTGCCAATTTGGTCATTTCGACATGCTTGGACCGTTCGATTGCGTGGTTACGGCGGCCCGTATCCATGCAATGTCTAATGACCCCGGAGGCGACTTCAAGGACTCCGACCAAAACTTCCGCGTAGTCAAAAGATGCGCCTGTCGCTGTTAGCTGGATAACAGCGTTTATGTTTATTTTCATGAGAAAAAATATTCATTTATGATATTTTAGCGTGATAGCGAAACGTCAACCAATAGAATTGTTGGTATTGCACATGTAGTACGGTAACGTGTTATCTAGCGTGGCGTGATTGATCGTTCGCGTTTCTTTTCGTATCTATTTTAGTCAATACGCAACAATCAGTGTAGACAAGCTTCCATTGTACAAGAAAGCAAGAGTGAGCTGCCCTTTACGGCAGATCATTTTCTAGCCAAGATTGCTTACAGGAACGCATCCGAAGCGCCAGGTATATTGTACCCAGGCAAGTTCTAACTCATCGATTTTGATTAGTCTTAACCGAAACAATGGACAGTATATAGTGCTTTGCATTAATAGTGGCCGCAGGATAACTTGGACGGCCCAGCGTCTGACTGAAAAAAGGACAGAAAGAAGATCGCTGCCTTAGGTTCCGCCAACGACACAAAAATGCTACGCAGTTTGCATGAACAAAAGCCATTTTTGTCAGTGGCCTAACAGGACAATCGAATAGACTAAAAACAGATGGCGCTCGTGGTAACAATGGCCTCTCTAGCTGGTATTAGGAAAGCGAGACATTTCTAAAAAGAGGTTCAACCTAATATTAGGATCGGATACGTGGGGTTAGCTTCTACCGTTAGTGTTAGTAAATTGTGCAGAGACCTAATTCGGAACAACTTACAGAAGCTTCTAATTAGCTCGAATATGCTAAAATCTGGCCTCAGAAAAGGCGTAGTCATTCGTGGAGGTAGGCAAAGCCCAAGCTGCGTCAATGACGAGCTTAAAAGTGCCAATCAGAAGGACAACGATGTTGCTACCTATCTGTGACCTGAACGAATATGTACTCTCTGACAGTACGGCTCATTCTGATCAGATCTCTGGGTTGCTGGCTATTATTCCTTAACGCGAGACCATTTTGAAATATGGCAGCGACACGATTCAGTTATCTAATGATCACACAACAATTATACGTAATTATATAACTTGCTCCTCTAATTCCACAGCTCCTGCACTTTTTAGGATCGAACAGTATCTATTGTACATCTAATACGGTAGTTAGCACTACAAACTCTAAATTTGATTGTTGGAAATTGGGCCATCCAAATGCCAAAACGCACCTAGCTCTATTACGTTTTGTATTTACCGTATTTCTTTTACTGATAATATGTGAGCCTTTCTTTCCTGTTTGTTTTATAACGTATTATAGTAGGATTGTTATTCCGACACAACATTCAAGCTTTCACAATGAAAGCCTTCTAAAGGCATCGGAAATTTGTAGGCCTACAAGCAGATACGCCAGTCGGCCCCTAGTAAAGTAGTAAAAAAAAACGCTCAGCGTATTGGTCATATGACTTTCTTCTCTAATAACAAGCATAGTATAAAATAAGAATTTTAGAACATTATGAGAGAGCAGTTTTGCATAGGCTTGATTCATGTGGGTACGCATGCCCCTATCCAGATATATATATATATATATATATATATATATATATTCCTGTGTAGAACAAATGTCAAATTATTCTATGAAATAGATTTTGTTTACCGTCATATTCGGTTATTGACGGATACGCAGACAGACGACGAGGGGCAAACAGTTTTGAAAGGTTTGCTTTGACACTCGAAGCCGATAAGGCAAAACATGTAGATTTACAACTGGCAAAGGTAGACCTATGATTCACGCCAACGTTTTTAGAGACTGATATCGATTAATGACTTCATTGACAGCAGCTAGATTTAAGCACTGTATATATAGTTAAGTCTGTTAAACTAGATTGAATAATATAAGTATAATCTACCCGATAGAAGGCTCTAACGCCTGTATCAGCCTTTGGTTACATCGTAGATATATAGATTGGCGGCTGTTTATTTATATTAGGCTAAGCGTTCGACGATCGCATAACGCAGTTATTTAAAGTCGCGTAGATAATTCTAAATGCCTTCCGAAACGAAGGAACTGGATTCGTGCGAGAAGTCTGCCGCTTTAAATTTGCTCATACGCGTTCTCATTTTCTATCTCATAAACTTACAAGGTTAATACTCTTCTGTGTAGTTGCCATGATCGGTTTTGCAGCTGAGAGCAGTAACATTTAGATTAGGTCAGACTGATGGTAAATGTGTACCTCCCTGATACGTAGATAATACGCTGTAGTACCTATGTCAGACTGAGCCGATTTTTGCCCCTAAAGATAACGTCCTGCACCGATTTATATGGTAACCTTAAATAGTCATATATACTTACGCTAGTAATACTCTGAACCTAATCTTTTCTTTGCTTGTGCAGAACTTATGTAGCTTCTTTATAGATTCTATTTCGAGTTACGAAACTCATGAGGGCATAAAAAAAGCTAGATGTTCTATCTGACGGTTATATTGACGATGTACGTAATAGCTGAAAGTCTGAGCCGAAATTGCCACGCGTAACGACGTAACGGCACCGCCTAATGGCCAGATCATGCTGCAGCCTTAATAATAACAAAGTGCCTTAAGCCAATTACTAAGCAGTTGTTCTACCGCAAATAACTGGCATCGTTAAACTATGATTTGAGCTAACTATATTCATATATCTCACAAATATGAACAACTGTAAACCCACTTTCTACAAAATTCACCCTGTATATATTTATTTTTATCGGTCAAGTTTTTTTCGTTTTTTGAAAGCCTCTATGGTTTCTATTTATGTCAATCTACAATAGCGCATGGCATAAACCAGACGTTTTAGTCAATACCAGCTAAATATACTACGTACTTTGTAGAGACTAGACCTGGCCGCTTGCGTATATATATATATATATATTGTCTTTCCGCTCCATATGATCAAATTGCTCAGTATTATTAGCAAGATAGTGTAGAGTTTATGACAGAAGCAGGAGCCATTTCGTCCGTGTAATTTAGAAACAAATGTAATAGAAATAAATAAGCCTAAAACTATATGTATCTGTATAAGTTTATTAGGTAACGTTTTGCGTCTTCCGTTTTTTCGAAAACGTAACATTTCAGCTTACGTTTGATTGCACGCTGCTGTTCAACGTTAGTAATAAATTGATTCGATTTGTTAAGAATTTTATTAGATAGATAGAGAAGATTACGCCTCGTTACAGACAACCATTATTTGGGCTATTAATATAGTTGAGGGACTCGCGCTGGTCCTAGTAAGGCTGCCTCATGGGCCGTTCCATGTGCATCATGATGTAGCTCAACGATTTACGTGCATATGTCCTAGCTCAATAATTTCGCATGCTGAAGTGGTAAACAGCGCCAATGGCCGCCTGTACAAATGAAGCGTTAACGGAAACTGAAATCTTAGGAAATACGCGCACGATAACGCGATTGGAAAGGTAGCGCATTAAACAACAACCCTTTAAAACTGGCTTGAGAAAAATGAATGGAAAAGTTGATCGGCAACGAAGTTTTTGTTTTTCAGGGAACGTTCTGAACATAGTGCTGCATCTCTAGTGACCATAGGACTTAGGAAGAATGATAGATAATTGGTTCAAAAGAAAAACACCTGTTGTATAATCCAAAGAGGGACCGGACTCTGTGACGGTCTACCTTGACTTGTAGGCTAAAAGTTCAAGAAACCCTCGTTTTGCCTTTGAATGAAGATATGTGCCAGAGTGACTCCCAATGGTTTAACTTTCCGTTTATCAACGTGTTATCAAGGTGAATTTAAAAATGGAAAAAGGAACAATTACAACATAATCGAAACGTATTCTCATATGCTGAGCCTCTGTTGTTCCTTTTAACTTGTGATACTGTCGTTTAGCGTTGCTTCGAATTTTCATCAGGAGACAGGACTCGGCGTAAGCCTTCGGAATGCAGAAACAGAAGTAGGGTATTTTCTTTTCTTTGGCCTTAGTCGCGCGGCCAGTCTCATCCGGGTCCACTAAACTCGGCCTACATGATAACAGGGTGATTTGTAAATAAATCGCAACAAATGTATCTCGACTACATCGATACGTCCCAATGTTAATTTAAAAGATGACTTATGGCTTTTTTTCACGGAAAAGTTATTTATCTCCAAATAACTAAGCTTATGCCCAGACCATAGCCCTAAGTTACAGCTGACTCGAAATCTTCTGTTCGAAGCATGTATACGATCCTGGAAGCGCAACGCATTAGGCGTGATAAGCCATATTTCTAAACCATTATAATCACTGTATTATTCCAGCGATGGTAATAATGCAATGGAGGGCAAACCGTTTACTGTGACCCGACTGGAACCGAACCCTCTCAGCGCCACGATCAAAAAGCTGACAATAAAATCAAAACCTTTTCTGGTTTTGATTCTTAACAGATGCAAGGTAGCGTAGAGGCTGTAGACTTCCTTGTCCGTGCCCGTAGAGACCTCAAAGACGGTACCGCCGGCTCTGAAAAGAGGCATCTGCAAAGCTAAAAGCTTAGTTAAACCAGGTAAAGATAATGAGGCGAAATCAAAACCTAACCAATAAAAGCCCGGCCAAGTAGTTTCAGCTGCTTCATAGTCAGCTACTGCCACACTGCATGAAGCTGACCCAGTTACGCCTCAAATACAGGGCGAACTCTAGGAAAGCAAACAGTTAGAAGCCTTAGAGACGCAAACGAGGACAGTCAGGTTTGCAATCCAAGGGAAGGAAAGAACAACTAGAAAGAAAGCAACGGAGTCAAAATAGATAGCGGAATAAACACGAGCGATCTCAAGTGAAGGCTAGCATTATTTGACGAGGATTCGCTATAGTAAGTGGTACCCTCCAATTCCAACTGGAGCTCAGAATCAGGCCATCGTGTATGCGGATCGTGTGCTGCCAAGCTTTTTAAATTGACAAAAAAAATTCTATTCCCACTTTTAGTATTTGCAAAAGGGCTGTTCCGATAACTGTAATGCTGCCATCTCACTTACCTGTAAAATGTTGCCTCGGGGAAAATAATGAGGATTGTCGCAGAATCTCACTTAGTGTTAGTTTGTTTGAAGTTTTCGCTTAACAAAGGCCATGTTCAACTTAAGTTAGAATCGACTGAAACACGATAATTGGAATTTTGTTTTGATCGTAGTATATGCCTACGAGGTAACTAACTTAATATAACTTTTAACACTCTTTTCTAGCCTAGCGGCATTATTCCAACTTGCAGGCTACCAAATTCGCATGAGAAAAAGACCGGTTCTTCACCTCTTCCCCTAGGCTTTTACCAACCAACTAAGTTCCCTTAGGCAAAACAGAAAATTCAGGTAACTTTGTTGAAATGCATTCAAACTTAGCGTTAGTTTCTTACAAGCACACTACTAATTATTCTGAATAATCGCTTCAACGTTCACGTTGCTATACTTCTGCTTCGAAAAAAACATGGCTGACTCTCCATTCCGAAAACGCGCCATTGCGATCAATTTTTGAGCGAGATTCGCTATAGGATAAAATAGCAGCAGTGACTCTGGGTAGTTTCCAACACTGCAGCTGTCCTGCACTGGTTGTGCCCAACGCGTTAGGAGAGTTACGACCGCTATCAGCTGGTCTATCAGTCACATACAACGCACGTAGCTGTTGCCATTCGCGCGTATTTTTATATAGCAATTTAGCTTCCGTTCTTGAAAAAAGTCATGTCATCACTATGTAGATACGGTATGTGAGAATATGTTTTGGTGGGCAAGGAAAAAAGGCAAAAAACCTTTGTTGGAATGTACGGATCAACAAAAATCTGATATATCCGAGCTATAAAACTTAAGATTGTCCAAAGCGAGAAAAACAGCTTTTCTAAACAGAATATAAAGTATAGCGTCAATGAAATTCCTTCATGCAGAAATCATTAGGGATGCCAAGCAGAATTTTTTCTTATTTTTTTAATGAGTCATTTAGTCAAATTTGGCAAACGTTGGCCTTGTAGTTTTTGTCAAAGTAGCCTTTATTATAAACATGAAATTTTCAGCTACGCTTTAGGTAAAGCCGAGTTTCAAACGTTGCGTATTTTGCCAATGTATTATTTCTGTTGAGTAGATTAAAAGTAAAAAAATACGCATGTACGGTAATTGTTAGTAATGGCGGGTTGTTAGACGGAGCAAGTTAGCATTGATACAGCAATAGCAGCATGCCTATACACGTGCTAAGTCTCCGTGATAGTGCGGTCATGACCTGATTACCTGTTTAACTTAGAGACATGTTTGTAACTTAAACAGTTCTTACCCGTAAAGCTAACAAAGGGACAAATGCTGGGTTAAGGCCTAGAAAAACAATGTTTGATTTCTCCAGATTAGTGCGCTCTGAGGGACTGTTGTCCCGTTATTTACCGTTGCTTCGTATATTGTGTCAATTTGCTCAAGTTGAATGGGTTGATTTCATGTAACCATTATCAATTTTTTTGGTCCCCCATCCGGCCTCAAGAACTTTGGTTCAATGGGCATGGCTAGCAAAAATAAAATAGAGAGTTCGATGTTTTCACTAACTACCTACATTATTCTAAAAGACATTCCAGGTTCATGGCATCATTTTCTTTCCTATGCTACACAAGCATATTGTGCAAACAAGGCGCACTGCGTAATTCTGTCGGTCAGCAGCTCTGATCCAAGACAACTAGTAGAGAGTTGCGGGGGTTCTTACAAAAAAAAAAAATACGCAAGTTACAACATTTATTTTATGGCATAATTTATTGAATGAAACTACTACCTTTAATCCCATGGAGCATGTTATTTGCTCACAGTATGCGAAAATTTGACAAATTCATAAAACTAACTAGCTTTCCTTTGATTTACGTATTTTTTTCTAGTACATTCTAGGAAAATACCGCAAAAAAGAAATGACCATTTAATAAAGAAGGACTAGATGGTTCAATGCACAATAAATTCAAGGTAGTAAACATTCGTGTAATTTCCCAACTATAGCATTTTTCTGCTCAACTTATTATTTTTAGTCATTGGCTCATTACTTAGTGACCGTTGGTTCGAGGCGGTCAGATACAGATTTCATCCAGTAAGGCTTTTTCAAATAAGTGGCGGGACAAGTAAAAACTTTGGGCCTAACATAAGGTATTCTGTTGCTAGCAATTATACAATCACCAAATGACTAGGCGTTTCGTTAATGAACAGCACTAGGAACATTTGGCCCATTGTACCTACGTTAATTCAGACCCAGAAATAGCTAATGCCACTACATATCAGCTATAATTGTCGTAGTTAGCAAGCGATAACGAGCTATCTACCACAACTAGTTTATCTAAACGTGCCACGTGGGGACGGTTACGATGGCCGGTACTGTTTGTCAGACTGGCGCCGGCTGTGTTTAACGCAAACGAACACGATGTAGCGAATATATTTCGTAACTCGTAGCAGAATATATGTTTACTAATGAACTGTGTTTTTCACAGGATTGCCTAGAGTGACATTCAGTGATACATATTTATTATTGAGCACATTATAAGATGGTTCGTTACGCAGAGTCGCAAATCCTCTAGAGGGAGCATGTGGCAGCAATGCAGGATCTGTCACTTTTACCATTGGCCTCAAACACAGCTTGAGAAATAAACTAAATTAGATTGAATTCGTGCCGACACTCTCTAGGAACTAAATAGGTCAAGTAGAGAGGCGCTGAAGTACAGATTCGTATATCTGTACGAGTAAGACCTTTTGCATTCTATCCGCTGAAATATATGTATGCCTAGGCGAAAACAGTTGTGGAAATTTCAATTTTTTTTTACGCACCATTGGCTCGTTCAAATGATCACCTTTTCGTCTTATTGTCCGGGAAAAACAATCCTTTTCGGTGATTTCATAAAACCACAGCCTCGTCGTAATTGCCAATGAAGATTAATAAACTAATATTTAATCCCAAGAACCAACGGAACGTTACCGCATTTATTTAATTTTAGTTATAAGTAGCATGCTACGGACAGAACTAATGAACGATTTTAATTAGTTTACAGTTAAGTTTAACATCGGAGCAGCCTCACCTATCTTTTCGACAGACCTATTTGCTAAAGGATTAGAGTTCAATGTCTTGTTTACTTGGGAATCCTTGATTTGAATGTATCGGGTGCGATGACAAAAAGACCTCGCGAAATTTCATGCCAGGCCAGAATAACAACTTCTCGTCGAGCAATCGTTCGCCTTCAGTTATGGCTACAACTGCACGGGTTACCAGCTGCCGATTCGACTCGGTCTGCAAATCTATATCTGTGTCCAACTTGACTAACGTATTGGGTGGCGCTTTTTCAGTTATTCTCACCGATCGTCTAGTGGAGAACGTTTCAAGGACACAATAGTCCCAGTCGTTCTTCTGCCTATTTGATCTTGACCGTTAGAAGTGAAGCCAAACATCATATCGCAATAGGACCATAGTATCGTTGAATTGTCAACGGTCCATGCAAAATAGCTGTTTATTTATAACATCGATTTAGACGGAACTGCGAAGAGCGAACCCGCAACGATATCGACGCGGTCAAACTCGGAACAATTTCTCGCGCTCTTATTAGGTTAGAAACGACTGAGAAGAAGAAAGGAACTCGCCAAACGGTTGCCAGTTGGCAATAGGCTACAGTTCCTCTACTCGTCATCGCAAGAGGCTGGGACGGAACTAAAAGACGCTGGGTCTATTGACACACAGTAGGGCTCTGGTCAGGGAAAAAAAATCGCTTTTGGAGGTAAAATCGTCGATGCCATTGTCAGCCAGTATGGTAATAGGGCGCATTGAATAGCGCACAGTGTACAGACGAAACGGTGGAGCTATTCAAATGCTACTTACGAATACAATTAACAATCCATTATAGCTTTACAGCTAAAGCTAAAAACGTTGAAACGTAGACAAAGTACTTGAGCTTTCGCTATATATAAACGCTTTTAAATGATGTCTTTTGCTACGCAGGCAAATCGCTTGTTAAGCGAATGCATAATGTAGGTGGACGAAAACAGTCAACGGTTTTCGTCGATACCCTTTAGATTAGAAAGAAAATATGGCGTGCCCCAGGGACTCACTCAAAGAAAACAAGCCGATCCATGTTTCACGCTAGCTTCCTCTAATCGTAGCTAGGCGCCTTTAGAGTTACACTGCAGTGCTAGCTTTTAACGCCGTACCAGCAACAGCCGAGTCAGCGTTGACAGTCCCTAAGACCGCGATAGGCAAACACTTCCAGTATAGTAACAGCGTGACCAGCACCTTTGGCCTAGTGTCTTTCACAAACTTCTATTTGCTAGCTATTTCTGCTTTCGAGTTACGCAACTGATTCGTGATCCCTCCCACGACGCGCTAAGCGAGGTTTCTTCTGCCAGCGTGTGTCCTTGCTGATCGTTGATGAGCGAATTCATCATAAAAATGTACAGTTCAGTACTTCTATCGTCGTCGTAGTTATTTTAGTCGAATTGCGCTATCAGTTTGCGCATGCGCGGCAATGTCGCCTTGACATGGCAGGAAACGTTAGAGAAAAAATAAAAACTCATCGGTAATATAGTAATTTAACACACACTAAACATCGAGAGAACGTTTGTTTGTTTGTTTTTTTTTGTTATATAAACAAGAAAAACCTATAGAAGTCTCTAAAGGAAGAAAAAATGTAGTAACACTGGCTTGCTCGCATACATCGAGACCTATAATGACGATCGGCAATATCTATTAGATAAAGTATACGCATACTGAAAGTGACTGTGACTGGCTAAGGGTGTCTGCTAAATTTCATTGAAGTCAACTTTATTTACGGCTAACCATTTTTTCTACTGGCGATTGACTGCCTTTGATAGTGAAAACATGCATATAAATATACAGTGGACAGCAATAAAAGCGCCAAAAATTAATTGTTTCTATAGTGTCATATAATTATATTCTTAAAATAACGTCTTTTTAGGATTTCGAACAAAGCCATTTTCAAGTAATAAATCTGAAGGCAGAACGCCATTTGTCAGCCTACCGAGAATCCAGAACGCGAGCAGAGAACGGATCATGTACTGACCATTCTAACCATAGAAACACCGGCAAAAAATTTGTATATAAACAATGAGTACAGAAATAACAGTAAGAAGAAGAGAAACTGAGAGAGTCCGTGTCAGATTTTTCTGAAATAAAACATACTGATCAAATTAGAAGATCAAAGAGTATAAATCACATGTTGCCAGAAGGCAAAATATAGATAAATAATGAACTATTTAGGAAAGAGCTTGATTCGACATTAATTCGACTGATCAAGTCATCCAAGTCAGAACAAAATTGCTACAAAATGGATACACTTAATTTCAGTCGTGACCGGGCAAAAATATAAAAAGATACACATAAAAACGGGGCTATCTATCGTAGCTACTCAAAAACCTCGGGTATTACATATTACAATAAATTGAAAAGCCTGTGAAACTTGACCAATGACTATTTTGACAGTTATCTCGATGGAAACAGCGGCTTTTCAGAAACAAATTACTTCTTATACTTAAGGCAAATGAGCTCGTAGAACTTTTTCATGGACTTACGTATGCGTTAAAAGTAGGTGACGATTTCGTATCATAAAGGAAAACGTTCGCATACCTTTCACGACGCCTGTCTATAAACCCTGTCTAAATAAATGTTTATAGTAGAGAAAATGTTTAATGGTCGGTTAACTTAATTTCTAGATAGAAATAATAATTATTGACAAAAAAATATCTATCTGGATCAAAACGTTAAAAGCGTGATGGTGATGGTTAGAGAAATCCCGAAGGCCTCTATGAGTCTCTATGAGGCGGCAAAATGAACGCAGGATCACGCATAATTAGGCCAAACAATCTCTTTTTTCATAGAGCTAGAACTAGAGCAGACTAAAATACTTGAGGTTCAGCTTGAAGTGAAGGAATAAGTTACAAGATGCCACAGATACGCAAGCTCCACAGCACTAAATAGCAAACCAAGCGGAAATAAGGGGGTAATACTATTGATGATGATAATAATAGACAGATGTTTCGAGTTTTGCGAATACGGTTGGTGAATGCCGTCAGGTGTTGCTATGGTTGATGGAGCAGGCTCATAGTAACTCGTAGCCGAAGTCACTAGGAATTGCTTCGGAACTATTGATGGCCATAATAATCGTATTAAGAAGAGGTCATTTTACCCGATGACATCATCACAATAAGATGGGCTTGATATCCCGTTCATGGGAGCGGACAACAGACACGAGTACTCAGGTCTGACGTACAAAGCTGATGTCATTTAGAAGATTTTGAGAAGACTAAGGGTATACTATTATATAAATTAAAGAGCTCATCTTTAGCTAAATCGCAAAAAAAACTCACCAGAGCAGTTACATACTTTATATGGTAGACTTAGATTTATAGTCTATTCTAGGACGAAGGCACAGGCTCTTCGTATCAATTTCTACAAAGAACGATAAAAGCGAAATAATATTTATAATGAAATGAGACAAGTGAGATTTTTTTAAAATAAAAAATTCTCCAGTCCTAGTATATTCCGGCAGCAATCGGTTGAAAGAACAGAAGGTTAGAATTAAGCACAGACAGAGGCTTACCAAATTGTGATGATTAAATTTAACATTTTTAGATTATAGGTTTGTGAAGAGCAGACGACTACAGTTAGACTTCTCATACACGCTAATACGCCTGCTCTAAGCGTACCTAAAGAGCATTTTCTTCCAACGACTCTATGAATCAGTCACTTTATTTATCTAAACGAATAAAAACGAAAATCAAAATAATATATAAAATCTGTAAAGGACACGGCCGAATGAGCTGCTCTTTCAATACAGAGTTATGACGAAGAGTCGACAATTGAGGCATCCACCTTTACAGGCCATATGCGTGTAACGCTGCCTGGCTGCTATTTATTATTTGGATATATTGTATTCCGCCGACTCAAGAGAAGACTTGCCCTATTTTACAATCGTCTGCAATAAACTGGTCGAGCGATGCCCGTGCCCCCGTTGAAATTTCAGCCCAGCATTTCTAAGAAAGGCAGAGATACGAAGCGAATGCTCAGGCCATTGTGGACAAAAAGCTTTGTTGTGGCTGTCGTCTGAACAGTGACTAGCGGTGTCAACAACAATTTCGGCTCTCAGTATCATTTGAATATCGGCGGTAGTCTATGCAACGGACGAAACAAATGCTTCCTGTCAATAATGGCTTCGCAAACCACCCACCGTTATCCTAGTCAGCAAAGAGAATTCGCGTACAGACGGTCTGTGTCGCAATAGATAATGTGGTTAGTGAATACCGTCAACTATTGCTATGGCTGACGGAGTAACACGTAGCTGAGCGTGTCGATTGTTCTTTAGATATAAACAAATACAATACAGGGTAAATATCTGGCGTATGAACAAACATCGCCACTTGTTGATGCGGTCGTGTTAAATCTGGAACGATGCTTCACAGCAGTATCGAACATAAAATCTTGAAGGATGTACGAGCGTAGTACACCGTATAAGAGACGCGGGATTGTGAGCGGACTTTTGCCGTCAACGGGGATGTCTGTCACCGTATGGTGGGGACCTGCTGAGGCCTTCAAGCATCTCACAGTCATACTACAAAGCTAATCAGATGGGCGTTTGTGACCGATCGTCAATCAAGCCCGAACGTCTATGCGAGATGGCCTTTCTATCCAAAATTTTTTTGTTCACATTATATCAGCTTCAATGGAAATTTGACGGCGACTGTAATGACATTGTTTTCTATCTAAATATAACCTAATAAAACTATTGCATAGATACGAGCTAAAGCGTATGGCAGTATAGCAGTAATCGTCGGCCTTAAGCCTAAGGTTCCGCCCTTAAACACTACAGGAGCCCGATGCCAAGGAGGTAATGAAGTAGCTTTGTTTTATACTAGCATTAATGTCGACATGTTTCAAGTCCAGTTTAGATAGCAAAGAAGGCTGACGAGTGGTTTGCCAATCAACGAAAAAATTGCTTGATACGTTTCTGAGGTACTAAATCCTCTACGATTGTATACCCTTCAAGTCACTTAATCAAACGACCGTAGCCAAGTGTTACTGCATAATCGCATTAGGAAACAGAATGAAATCAGTTCGAGCTCTCCTTGATCCCTTACAATGCGATGCTTACATTTGGTTGGTATTGAATGTGCGGAAAAATGACAAACTTAAAAATAACTTACTACTCTCGGTCATATGTCGATTGCAGATAGTAGTCCTAACGATATTCACCTGTTGCAGTTACTTCCTACGCGATACTCCGTAGTGAAAATATCTACTTTCCAGCGATGAACCACTGAGACAAGTACGTCGTCACGATGCCGTGTTTGATCAGCACAATCTTCAAGGATACCGTTACGTATTGTGACGTAAATTTGCTGTATCTAGCCTCGAGGACGATTCGTATTCTATTTCTAAAGGGAACAACAGCCTGACAACAAATGTACATACAAGTCGAAGAGAGAATAGTTCAGTTTGAAAGTGCTATTCAAAATGCGAGGTAGGAACACTATTTTTTAAAGCTGTGTGCGAGCAGAAAACCGTTCAGTGATGTAAAATGGTCCGACTATACGACATTCAATAATGGTAATGCTATGTATTTTTACAGGCAGCTAGCGTGACGATGACATGGTAGTAACGGTGTTACATCGGCTCGACCAATTAAAAATTATCGTTACATATGACCTGCGTTTGAGCTCTAAGGGCAAATGAATTTCCATTATTCTTTGTGCACAGCCCCAGAGCAGGCTTGGCCAAAAGCGTTTTTAATGCTTGATTACACACTTTCCGACACAGGTCAGAGCGTCTGAATAGCTCTAATAGTCGTCTCTGTGCTGATCAGCGATGTACATACAATAAAAGTAGGAACAGTGACAGAGCTTTTATGAAAACCCCGTGCACGCCTTTCCTGTGCTTTACTATAGTACTGACGATGATTGAAGACGTTGTCTTTGCCGAAATACAATGCCAAGTATACATAACCGAGTAACAAAGTTTACTTTGATAATAATTTATTGTTATAACTTGTTGACCAGATCGTAACTTAATTCACGCAACGATAGCATGCAGAAGTCGAATGAAAATAAAACACAGTTAGTATTGTTACACATCTTTATAAAATACATAGTTGTACATATTGCTATATGTCACTTAATACAGGGCACGCACGCCATTTTGGTTCCTGTTATCTGTAACAAAATGGGGGGAGCAATTTGTCTATCTATCGTCGTTTGTTTTTGCATAATAACGAAAAACTTATAACGGCGACAGGTCGAACGGTCAGATCTTTTTGCTTAACGGCATTTTTGGCGCTACAGCACCCTGCAAACGTCTGCTGTTGCTACGCGAGCCGGCAATCACCCCTGAATCTTCCGCTGCTTAACTATTGAATCCTTTGCTAGTAATTATATTATGTGTTCCGGAATACGCCATCGATGTGAACACTGGTGTTGTCTGTGGATACTATCGCAGCGTGGCCAGAAACGCAAACGAGATTGATGTTACGTTCGAGTACCTTTGCCCTGCAGAACACTATTGACGATGTCCTTCTTGGACCGTACCTAAACGGAAACAGCAATAATATCTCCTCTTGGCCTTCTGATAATGGCTAGGTAATACGGAGACGTTTACTTAGATCATTTGGCTTTCAACAAGGTGGTTCTTCTCAAATCTCTAAAATCACTAGTGCTCGGAGCGTATACATGTTCCGACAAGTCTCGTTACCATGTCGTGTATGTAGAAGACGCTTTTTAAAATCAACATTATGGTTGTATCATTTATCACATTGATTGTAAGTGACTTGGTTAGAAATAACCTTGCAGTAATCGAGCTTTTGCTTGAGGCTGCCGGACGTCTTGCCTGGGTGCGCACGCAACCCGTCAACGTCAACAGATAATACGTGCGCATACGTTAGCTATTTTTATCTAGAAACGGATTTCACCAACATGAAAATTCTACTTCATTGATAATTTTGTGGGTGGCGCATCGATAGTGTCAAAGCAACTAAATCGATAGGGGAAAAAATTTAAACCTTTTTACATATATCCGAAATCTTATATGCTGTGTAAACATATTTAATCTGCAAAATGGCGTATTATCTAGAAGACTAACGTTTAGATCTCAAATCTTACATTTTATTTATTACCACGCAACAGGTCTACGTCCTTCCAAGCGGCAGATGATTAACGATGATAGCTTTCCGATTGTCTGGACATGGCACCTGAGTCACTGGTCACGGCTGCTATCTGCGCAACGCTTCTCTTTGCTAATAAGAGTAACGCTAATTGTGTAAAAATAAAATTTTGGAAAAAATATAAAAACTTTGAGCACTTTTAGTGTGTATGTATCTAAAAGTCACAAGTGACGCATCAGTACGATAATTTTACAAGAATCCAACTGAATAATAATTTCGCGAGCTGCTGAAACCCAAACTTTGTCATAGCTGTAGAAATATTTGGCTATTTACAGTCGTTATCAAAAATCAACGTCCTAGGCATCTAGGGCAATCCTAGGTATTTTCCGCGCTATAAGCACAATGTGGATAGAAAATAAATCGTATTTGTACCGGTACTATTGCATCGTCACTATAAAATATATCGCTGTCGTTTGAACCGGCAGGCCTTTGGTCGAAAGAAATCAGGGGTCCCTGCATCACGTTCTGTCAACCACACATGCTACCGAACCTGTATATCCATTTTCCCACAGAACGCACAACTTTGTGATAGTAAGGTAACATTGCTATATCGGTTTCCGCTTTCAAAAAAAATCAAATAAAGCACCATAACGCCTTTTCTGTACAGAACTGTCCTAAACACGCAAGAAGCTAATTAATTTTTTATTTAAATTTCTTTTACGGCTATTTGTGTGAGGCGCATAACTTTGCGCTATTCATCCGTCATTCGTATTGCGTAAAGACGTATCGCGTGAGCCCATCGCTTTAAAGCAAGCTCTTTAATGTGTTCAACGGAAATACATATTACTTCTGTCGAATATGCCTATTTTCTGCCCTTAGGCCTTATCTCAAAACCCGCTGTAAACTTCAGACACTATATCCCATTATTGTTCATCTTTTGCTGTGAGTAAAGGTTGCGGCGCTTAGTTTCGTTCACTAGCTATCATTGCTACTGCCATTGCGGATGGTGATCATTTCAACCAACCTCAACTTAGGAATCGATCGCAAGAATTAGACATACTTCAACTAGTCCTATTACAGATATTGTTTTCCTTTTTACAGTTCGCTGTCACTTGTTTACGTAATCCAATCGGAATTGCCACTGAATTCAGGACGGAACCGAGATTCGAGGGCACTCCGATACACGTGTAAGATATCTTCGTATATGTCCAATGATCATCCGCCTTGATTTAGGCAGCCACTTGAGTGGCTGCTGAGTCATCAAACCTTTGATTATTGCAACGTTAGATATAAATGGATACCAAACAGACAATAAACTCAAACAAACTGTGTTGTATTGAAGATATGCATCCTCTGCATCGTGTGCGGCCAACTTGGCAGGCAGGGCTCACTCCGCACATTAATAACAAGTTACTGGATGGAAGCACTTAAACTAAGCGTAGTTATTCTAAAAGCGTCTACCATTGCACCGGAAACGGACACACTGGTGACTTGATAATATCTCTGATAATATGTTTCCTCAAAAACAGCAGATCGTAACAGAAACAAATAGAATTTATTGAGTTTAACTTCTTGTGCCATTTCTGATTCTAGCTATTGGCAATGGCTGTGCGAGCCTTCGTACAACTGCTAGTATAAAACCCGCCCAAAGCCCACCGTTTGTCCGTGCGATCGTGCAGTGATTACATGTTTGCCTGCAAACAGCAAAGGCGGTCTAGTTCTAAATTTGAGCGTAGGTAGACACATGTATATCTTTCAATAACAATTCGAATTGCGATAGGAAAGAGAATATATCTCGTAATCACTTCTCTAGCTCGGCGTTTTCATCCGGCCCGTATCAAGTCCGTTGACATGTCCGCATTGACAGGTCCGTCCAGCAATGATACCGAGGCTTGTTTTAGAAAAGGGAACGAAAAGTTGCTTTTAGCAAAACCGGATCAAACTAAATTTTACCGTAGACGAGAAATGGGTCAGACCGTGCTGCCCATTAGAGAGGGACCAGTCCAGAAAATGACGTCGGACAAGAAAGCGAGAAAAGCTACTGAGTGAGTTCGACCGCTTCGACGCTCATGACGTAGATGTTTTATCGTTGATTCTCGCAAGCAAATAATCGATAACAAAATTACTTAGTAAAAACTACAGTACACTGCTTTTGTCCGGTTAATTTTTCTGAAATGTACCTCTACTACGTAGACAACAATGACCACTAAGTCTAGCACATAGCTTTTTTTTCTCTCATAAAGTTTTAAACTTGAATAAGTTTAATATTTCGTAGTTAACAGTAGTAGTTAGTGTGTCTCTCGTGAAATATAATATATGACGATTTCCATGTAAATGCTTTCATTCTAAAGTAGTCATTGTACTAATATATTTATATAGCATTAAGTACTAATGGGTAACTTTATTGATAATTTATAGAAATGTTTGCGTCGTTACAATGTCGTATATCGACATCATCAGCTAGGCTAAAGGTAT
Organism: Varroa jacobsoni; assembly: GCF_002532875.2. Taxonomy (NCBI): domain Eukaryota; kingdom Metazoa; phylum Arthropoda; class Arachnida; order Mesostigmata; family Varroidae; genus Varroa; species Varroa jacobsoni. The sequence continues at coordinate 156,872 of NW_019213442.1, forward strand.
CTTGATTTAACATTGAACATGTTTGGCATTAAATTGCAGGTCCTGGAACTTTACAGATGGCCTAAATATTTCAGTAGTGGACCCGATGATTTGCAACTGGAAGGATTCAGCGGCTCATATCTATCACACAACTAATTATAGACTGTCACTCGAATTGTGTTTCGAGATGAGAATAGAAATGCTTCATTTACCGGCTTAAAGAACTTGCAGAAGTTCTATTTATTACTATGGTGAACGTGATCTGAACATTTGGTGTTCTGTCAAGGAGGCAGCGATGCGACTACATCTAATAATGGACGCCTATGAACAACAAATCGCTAAGCGAAGGTTCTTCTGAAATTCGGCACATTCTGCATGCATTTAACTGCCGGCCAATGGCCATTAACTTACGTACGATTATTGGGCCGACGCTCAACATTTCTCTAACCGAAGCTTGAGGACAACGACCAGGGTCTAGAGCCGAGGCTGACGCGTAAACTTTGTTCCACGGTCATTGAAGGGAAATTGGTCGAGCCTACTTACCTGAGCTGATCCTACAATACCGAAAACAAGAGCCGGCACTTTCGGTTGGGTCGATCCGCGTATCTTGCCTGTTTTCGGATACGAATAGAAAAGTTGCTTAGGCAAAAACACACGGACAAACCACAAATTTACATGATGGCGAGCGTTTTCACGTAATCATGTAAAAAAGAAAAAGCTGATAAAGGCGGAAGTCGATTTTCTACGCACTATTAATTAATTAACTAAAAAAACTATTTGACTTTGTGTTGAATAATATTATTCTTAGTAGAACGTGTGAGGTCATATCTATCTAGAGCAACACATCAGCCGTAACGATCAAGTTCAAAAAAAAGTTGACTAGAGAAGTCATTCAAGAGACGGGAAGATCCCGAATCAATTTCTGAAAATGCTTTTTGCCATAATGCCTGAATCATAGGATCTGATATCGCTTCGTATCATCAAGGAAGTATAAAGGATGCTCTAACGTATAGAAGCACATATTAGCTTATAAGTAATAATTTTAGTAAATCTATATAAGACAAGTCAAAAGCTGGTAGTAATCTACAGGTATTTTCTTACCGTATATGGACAGAACTTACTCTTTTTGTATTACTGACGTTCCTAACAGGCTAGTACAGATAACTTATCGCTGTTGATACTGTTTGTCATTTATATTAGGCTCAGTTGAATGGCTAATTGGTATTTTCCAAGCGAGATATAAACCCGAACAAACCTTATGTAGACGAATGAATAGGATTGCTAGCAAGTAATAGCATTGATTTGGTTTGTCTCATTCGTATTTACACACGGGCTCGACCCGCTGATGCTCGACAGTTATGACTACACACTCGAAACCCAAATACGGGTAGGCACCATAATCTGGTTCAGATCATTACATCGAATACACTTTCAAACCTGAAGAACACCTTTCACGCAACTCTTTCTTAATGGCCAACCATTGACTGTTAAATAACTTGAAACTGGCGTACGCTCTTGCTTTCGTATTCGTTACCAATTGTAACTACTGTGTTACAAAGTTAAGTGATAAAGTGGCGAGATCATTAACTTAATACGTTTAGATTTATACGCGCACACGATTATCCACGTTTCACCGTACGAGCAAGTCCGCGGAACAAATTTCCACCCTATTTAGAGGAAGAATTTCCCTTACGAGCGATGACGATTGGAGACTTGCGGGTGACCCCCCTACCGCCACTGAATCGACAAAGAAAGCAAGCTACTTCTTTCTTGTATCGAAAGTCAATGGAAAGCTATCCTTCAGTCTATAGCTAAACGTTTGCGTAGCTTTTCTAGCAATTATCAGTGGCAAATTGCTCTCCCAATTTTTTTTTTTACCAAACCTTCGAAAAATTGTTACCCTAAAGAACCCTTTCAATTGACTGTTTAACAACTACCTGATGGCCTGGCACCTCTAATCGTTGTGGGAGGTGAAGTATAATAATATTTTGAGGCATATATACCTGGACCCAGTATCCGACGCAGTAACAGAGCTATAACCATGCAGATACAGTAGCACTCATTCACATGAGAGAGAAAAAGTTCACCTAAACTTTTTGTTAAGAAAGTTGACGACATTGCCAAACAATACAATTGGGCTATTAGATTTGAGGTTTAAAAAATGATTCCTAAAAAAACAAGCCTATTAAGGCCCGTGTTTCACTCGATTTCTCATAACAATTCGATTCCAGACAAATTACTTATGGGATGCCAAATAAATCAAGCTCTCCATAGCTTTGATTTGGTTCGTGTTATACCATTTTTACACACACCTCTAGCATAACTTCGATGCGAATATGTGATACGAACCAGTTTTAAGTTGGACGTACGTCGTGGCTTACATTTCCGTGCTTTTTAACGATGTATAAGACACAGAGCGGCATCTACCGTTATTAGCTTACTAAAACGTTCCGCGGAATTACCAAGTTATAATACGTTTAATTAAATCGAATTATGACGCCGACACACACTAACATCTACATTTAACTGCTTGGACGCCTTAAGAAAATGTCGCGTGACACAAATAGCCGTAATTACTGATTGACAGTCCGCGTAGTCCAGTCACGTATGTCGATTCTGCATGTGCGTAAGTTCTTACTTGGACTTTATTACGTGATCCAAACGACCGTTCGGCCCAACGGAGTTGCCAACCTACAATGCGCGACAAGGGCGCGACAGGGTGTGTCAAGTGCGCTCGCGCGATTGCCAGGCCGGCAGATCGCAGTGAAGCAGTTAGCACGATTCTCCCACATTTCTCATTGCCTGGTGTGCAGGGGAAGAAATGAATGTTACAGGTAGCGATGCCGATTGACCATCGCACAGTGCGATGCGATGCAGGACGGGCAAAAGCTCGCGAACCTCGAAGCCATCTCTAGTGAGAATGGGACGGAAGATCTACGCTAGGCCGAGGATCTTTGCTGAACATTACCAGAAAGCGAAGTAAACATAAGGAAACGAAGAGAAGGGCAGAGGGAACAAAGCAATGGTTTAGGGGGGTTCAACAATAACAATCGGCGCTGTCCATAGAACGAGCTGGCGCTGAATACCGCAATGCCAATGACATCAAGGAGCAATGCCAACTAACGCTTTGCCGCTACTGCTACCGCTCCCATCGTGTGATCACGTGTTGCACGGGAAAGGGTCGAACCCCACTCAGTCGGTCTTTCTGCGTAACCAACATACGTGGACATAGCTGCAGAAAACTAAAAATGCATAGACACAACGAGTAGGATTGCACTGAAACCTCAGCCGTGTTGCAGAGAAAAAAGTCCGCTTCGACGATAGTCTTGTGTATACCGCTTTTGTGAGTGTCGTTGTCAATCGGTCTGCGAAGACGCGACGCATATCGTACAGAAAGAAAAAGCAGGCTCGAAAAAGGTGCCCCTCAAGCTTGTGTCGACTGTGAGGGCGGGGTGGTTTCGACCGCCAAATTTGAATTCGAAAGAGTGGTGGCACTCGTGGTGGTGAATGTGGTTCTAGTCAGGTACTGCTTGCCAGAAGCCCACGTTACAAACGAGAACGTTTTTTGATAGTGGATCAGGGAAGTGAGCTTACTGTGGATGTGAAGCGACAGTTATTTAGCAACAGTGGCGGTTACAGAGTGTACACCAAGCAACAAGTGAGCTGTTACGTGCAAGTTATTGATATTAATCTTCACTTGGAGTAATAATAGACCTGTGCGACAACATGTGTACCAGAAGGTAAGGGCTGCAGCACGGTAACTTCTATGTAAGCAATGGCTACCTGTTTAAAGATTAAGTACTTACATTAAACGAAAAGAATAATCAATAAACTCTTCATTTTTATTGATGAATTTTAAGGGAATATATTTTTGAACCAGTGACAGCAGTTTCTACATAAGGCTTTGTAACCCCTGAGATACGTTTGAAATTTTTATTCTGCGATTTCTCAAGTTAGTGGAAATTATGTCTGCCCTTGGGAAATTAGGAAGGCTTAGATTAATGCTCTGGCTGATCTCACGTCTCACGGCATATTTTGAAAATTTATTGGTGAATAAGAATAAATTTATTACGATTTCGATGCAAAAAGAGCATACCCATTAAAGGGAACAACTTATTATAATATTTGAAAGTAATAGCACTCCAACAGATGTGTAATATTTGCAATGGATTATTTGATTTCAACTTCGGGCTCAACGAATTGACAGGATAGATCATTATAAAACGGCTTGAAGCTCTATGTCAAATTAAAAAAAAAAACGTTTTTTTTTCTTTATTACTATTATAATGAAATGACAGCCGAGCCAAATACTCATTTGCAAATGACAAGCTTCCGTCAGCATTCAAGACGGAACTTCCATAAATACGTTCTGTTTCGTGTGGCCAAGTGCCAAATTTAGCCGCAAAATTATCGAAAACCGCAACAGCGGGCCACTGAGAGACATTTCGGTGGGGAAAAATAAGTATGTTGAAGCGGTGTAAAGGCAGTCTCAGGGAACTTGTCCTACAACCTAAAGGTTGAGGCGTACGCGTTGCCACTGGTGGAGGATATTCCATACTATCTGGCTTAGAGTTTCACGTCAGTGTTTTTGTCTTCCGCCTAGCTAAAAAAAGGCCGCCAAATTTAAATGAAATCTTGAAATTGTTGTGTATGCCACGCGAACTTTAAAGACTGTCAACCCTCAAGGTTTCATTTCAAAGCGCGAGTCACGTGATTCGTTTAACAGGATCCGCACTTTACTGTCAACCAGCTAGATGGCCACATGATAAGGACTTGTTCTTATAGCTTGTTTTACCTACACATCTGTTTGTTTTCCCTATAGCTTCGTGTTTGTTCATTCGTGTATGTTTCACTATCTATATATCTACATATACGTGAGCTGGAACGCTTCTGTCGACCGGTATGACTCAGCACTGGGAGTTAATGGCTGTGCTTAGCAACGACAGCTGAGCTAAGATCGACAACCGTCTACTAGATCCATTTACCCAAAAAATGAGGGACGCTAAATGCACCAATTCATCATTGCTTGCTCACCGCGCGTACACAAGAGCGTTGAAAAGATAGCTTTCTATGATCACCAAAGCTGACGACAAGTTAATGATGTTGGTGTGGCGGACTACAGACTTCATTGCATCAGTCTATAAGTTTCGGCTGTTGCGGCCTGTTGTTGAGCAGGCCAGCACCACAGAGTGTTACTCACCCCGCAGACTTTACATCTTTTCAGCTTGAACCATTGCCGGACAGTGTTGAAGTCGGGAAAAGAGCAAGGCAGACGCCCACTATTGTAGTTAGATAAAGACACGTTACGTGACTCTAATGTGAATTCGGATAGAGACCAAACGACATAAGTGAAGATCGTCAGAGCTCGTCAGACTTTAGTTCTATGCGCCTCAAATACTGGATTGTGGATCTCTATAGTACCAATACGCTTTGAAGAGAGATACTTGCTAAGATACCTCCGCGCAACGCATCTTCAAATGTAATTACGTTCTTAAGCCATGAGGGATTTTTACTTTTGATATACTGATTAGTCCACATATTGGCTTGCTAGGTTTCCCATCTATGTGATTGCAGTTTCTAGAGGCTCGGTACAAACCGTCCTGAAACATCTCAAACAGTATTGGGTTTGAACAGCCGACAAGATCCCAAGGTATATATAAGCGGTTCTTCTATTATACTAAGCTATCCTAATGCCAAACAACTCACTAATCTACAAAACAGAAAATTCATTGTCTAGTAAATATATAAATTTCCGCGTTAGATCTATCGTGGTCATCTATCGCGATCTACCGATCAAACATAGAGAAAGCAGGATGAGTATCATTGCATCAGGAAGTTGTCAACAATTGACTGATCATAACTGACCGTACTATAACAACTATCTAGAAACTGCCGCTAGGTTTTGTTTCAGACAGCTGAGGTCTCCCAGCACGAAACGCTGTGTTCGCTCGGCCTCAAACCCAGCCCACCCCACCCCACCCCACGTATTTCTAAATACAATCAGCAGATCTAGTCAAATAACTACTATTACATGGTAGATGTGTAACAGGTAAATAACAAAATGAATTTTAATATTTTTCATTTATTACAAGTGGTATAGGCTAATAAAAAGAACGCTTACTCCAAGTACTTTTACGCTAGACACAGTAGCAGCGTCACACAAGGACAAGCTTAACCGGACGATTCATGCGACATTAACTATATCATCCTAGGCCGTACAAAGTAGTGCATGGGCGCTGCAAGTACCGAAAAAACACTGCCTATTTACGAGGCACGCCGTTTAATGAGCGAAATATAGATATTTTCCGCACGACCGTATGTTCTTAATTGTATATATACGTGTATATATATATATATATATATATGATTTCAATACTTTGCACACAACCTACAGAGTTTCCTGCAATTTTATATGTGTAACTATTTAGGTAGCGTAATAGTCGGTGGTTCAGAATACATAGAAAAGGCGTACTTAGCTTTAACTAACGTTTGCCCCGTATTCAATAAACTTTATGTCGAGCCTGACGACCTTGTTTATACTCACTTCTACGATAGTCAATAGAGTCTAACAAAAATCATAAGAATAGTGCTAAAGACAAGGACTCCTGTTCAATACCACTTACTGGATTGATTTGAGCATGCTAATTTTACTGTATTGCGTTTTATTTAGCAACAAATGCGTTGTTGGCATTATACAACACATGCCTAACATGTAGTCGCAGCGTAGGGCCTAGTATTTACGATAGCATTGCTTTGAAGAATAGCTTCACGCGGGTCGAACTCCAGCTGCTAACTATTGATAAGTACTACTCACAGTTGACCTGCCATGGGACGACTACTTTTAAAGAAACTATTATCAAGTATCAGTACATAAAGTGCGAGCACGCTATAAATCGCGCATGGTTTTCTTGAGAGATCTAGATTGAATACTCTGTATATGGTAACACAGGAACAATTGCTATCTCGGTTCATCAGCAGATGGAGCTTCATACATTTGTGTCTGGTTCTACTTTTTGTTTCCTTACAATCCCTGTGACGGGAATGATGATTTACCGTCTGCTTTGATAGATTTCCACATTTTAAATAGTTCGCGCACTCAGTTTTTTCACTTCTGAGCATGCGCAACTCTCAAAGAACGAAAATAATTTAATAGACAATGACAGCGTCTCAACACATTTGCATTGAAGCTTACAAACAGAAGCTCAAAGAGTGAAGACATATAGCGCATGTTACGAAACATTCCGCAGAATAGGCGTTGTCGTATGGATTAGTGTATCTAGATAAAATTGATGAGATCACGATCGCTGGATGAAGTGTCCTGTTAATACCTACGAACGAAGTGTCTATATCTAATGAAGTATCAAGTAACTCATGGAGCAGAGGGCAATTTCAATAGAATACACAAGCAATCATTATTTCGATAAATACAGAAATATCATCTATGAAGCCTGTTAAGGGTTTACAGGGAGGGGTTGCAGATTGGAGGTTCGTGGAAAAGTTAGTATTTGTGCCAACAATATATATGAACGCTTGTTTTCCGTGAAATTAAATTTTCAATAGAATTTCTTAATGAAAAAACGAATTCAGCGTGACATTTCTGGCATATAGAACAATAAGTCATTCATGGCAAGCTAAAGACGTACCTCATGTCATGGCACAATGGCTGATTTTCACAGTGAATCGGTGATCCGGCGTTACTTTTTTTTAACCTTTGGTAACCGTTAGTCTTTCTCGCGGTATTGATGTATCCATATTTGTATAATTGAATCAATTAGCGTTCTGCTCCAGCCACCGGTGCTGTCCAGGCCATTACCGGTTCACTGCAATTTTCCCACAATCCATATCTAATAAATCGGCTTGTCAAGTTAATGGAAGTTGCCATCGTCGAATCCCGATCTCACTTAGACCGTAGTATCTCGCACACATGCGTGTGGTGAACTAACTTATCGAAGGCAAGCAACATGACCTCGGTGTAGCTCGATGGCAACGAATTTTTTCGATCGATTATTGACAGTCAGCGCTATACCAACGCGGTCCAACCCACTGCCGTGTGTGACATCGCTGGGTAACAAATAACGGGTGGCCATTATCATGTTTGTAATGACCTTCATAGGAGAAAGCGTAGACAATTTATACAGTCGTTTAAGATTACGTATTCCAAAGCAGCTCTAACAACGAGCTAGGGAAAGTACAGTTCGGGACTGTTTACGTTTTGCTGTTGTTCTGTATTCGGTTCGCGTTAGCTCTACTGAATAGAATCGATGAAGGGTGCTCAGCTGAGCACAGATCGACTCCTATACAGATTCGCGCATGGCGGGAAGTGTCGCTGGGTCTGGGCGTAAATAGCGAAAGCCGTAAAAAGCGCGGCTCGAGGAGCAGCGGCGATTGTTCTTGGGTCAAGTGGGGCACACGAGCTAAGTCAGGTGAAGGAAGTGGCACTTAACGCATCTGCTAAAACGTCACTTTATGTCTATTGCTGAAATTTATGAATATTTTTATTCGGATGCAGTTTCCGCTTTTGTACCTTGTTGCATCGTAGATTTGCACGCCTGTACGAACTATTTAACGTTAACAATACACAATTAGAAATAATATTATTAACGTAAAGGTGTCACACAACAGATGACTGTTCATACCCGTTGTTCCTGTAGAGTAATGCCTGTTCTGCGAAGTGGACAAAAAACAGGCGCGAAATCGTCAATTTGGTTGTGAAATAATGTTTTCCACGAAATTTCACAAACTATAATCGTCGAATACGGCAGCCTTTACGTTTATTTCGGTCAGACGAGCGTCAGTTGACGTCGAATGATGGTCTTAAGAAATCGCCCTTCGTCGACTTTCGGGTATCTGCCTATTACGTATGAAAAAATGGCGTTGTCATATCATTTTCGCAATCATCCGCTATTGAAACATCGCACGTACGCCGAGAGCTACAGAGTGCGGCTAATCAGATTATGCGAAGTCCCTGTTTATCGTATACTATAATAATATCTAAAACGTATTTCGTTTTTCTTTAGCTCTTTTTTTCTTAGTTGAGCTGTTACATTTATAACTTTAATGGGATTACCTCAGTAGCCGTATGCAGTGATCAAGGGTACGTCTGCCACACGCTTGAATGGCGTCTGATGAAACGATGCCTGACGGCGATACCCGACGTAAAACTCAAAACATAAACGCCTGAATAACGTAAGCTAGTCCTACATACGTACGTTGTCTATTTTTTTCTGCCCACGAGTACGAATACATAACGATACTGTCCCGTTCTCAAACAGCGGTGTTTCGGCCTGTTCGTAGGTCGAGATAAACACACATTAAAACTATAGGAATATTGGGTGGAAGGACACACGCCTTGAACGAATTAAATCACCATTTGAAAAACCTTTTTTAGCATCGATGTTCAGAAAGGTAACGGCGCGACTCGATCTAAGAGGAGATTTCGCGACTGTTCCGGAATCCTGGAGAGTCCGAATACCGACATTTGACTCTGAAGAACTTGCTTTGGTAGCTTCAGTTTTCGAGGCTTTTAGTGGACAAGATTAATTGTCATTGCATGCAAGATTTGCAGGTTATGCATCCAAATGATCACACTGAAGTGCCTAATGCGGACTATCTGAGATGTCCTGATCGATTGTATTGTTAAAGGCCGAAATGATTTGTGTGCATTTTTTCACCAGCAGCTTCCTTCCATGTGGCAGCCGAAAGACTCTTCAATGTCATAGATCGAACCGCATCGTACGTACTTGAACTTAGATCGTCAGTTGTTTGCTAGTTACGTAAGGGGCGGAAGAGGGGCGAATTCTATTATGTATAAAATATGGGTATTAGTGTTGACGTCTAGCAGAAACGAGATTGATAATTGTATTGTCTATTCAGACACAGGCGTTCAACGACTATCGCTTCAACTTACTTCGAAATGATATGTTTCAGTCTGTTAGACAGGTATAATCACGACCGTATGTATAGTAAGACTCTATCAATTAGTGTTAAGATGGATAGAATGTACGAACGCGCTTACAGCAAAAACTGTGAGAGTTGTACGGCGTATCATTTAGTTTAAATAATGCTCTATCGTCTACACTGGAAACTATATAAGACTATATATAACTTTCTTGTATGTAGAGCCCACGAAATAATCGAGCAGTCAAAATTCTTAATAATACGGCGAGCTATTTGAGTCAATAAGCGAAATTAAAAAACATAGATTGATAAATGCTCCTAGGCATGTCTTCATCCAGTTCTCGCTGTCGTGGTGAAAGGGGCCGATCAACGATAAACCCAGCAGACGCCATAGCTGGAAATCCAGGAGCGGCTTGTTCAAGTGTTTCCCTATTTTACAAACGGCTTATTCAGGTTAAAGTACGAATGAAAAGCAAGAGGAATAGCCAATTCAGCTGCATGACCCAGATTTCGATTTTAGATAGTTTCATTCGTATTGATATATATA